>NC_056618.1:17605183-17639479 GCF_018340385.1 Cyprinus carpio
ATACCCTTACAACTTGAATAAATGTGAATGCACACATATCAATCCTAATTTTCAAATGTAAAAATGGCATAAAGTATTTTTAAAATATTACAAATTATTAATTTGTAATATCATTAAAAAATAAAAAATCAAACCATATGACATTTTAAACCTGAACTACCTTACTTATCCTAAAAGGTCAAATTATCTCATATTTTAAGAGATTATTTAAAAACTACTAAAGTAAAATGATAAAAATTACTAAAACTAAAAATATACATTAATAAAACAAACTAAAATTTAAAAGAAAACTACAAATAAAAAATAAAAGCCAAAATGTAAAATATTAATTAATACTACCATAGTATATAAAAATATTAACATAACTTGGTCTGCAGGGTCCTCTCTTTTAATTAATCAATTTAAATTAATTACATTTTAAATATCTAATACATCCAGAAAACAACGAGCAGCATGATCCATGTACTAACCTTTTTTCAGGAGGGTTTAAGAGGCGTAGAGATGCCATGAAGTTAATATGTAGTCATATCTGCCACTCCTGTGAAAGAGAAAAGCTTTGTGTCAAACATGTATTTCAAAATGTTCAACTCAAGTCCCTAAAACACACAGGATGGTCTAGTGAATCACAGTGCCTTTAAACTGTAGTGCAACTAACACCACACCCCTGCATATCAGTGAAATATGACTTTTGCTGATATTAAAGTTTTTCTTATGCTGTTCATAGACATTATGGTTTACTAAAGGAGACTGGGTGAAAATGTTAAATTCCTCAACAGTGCGTGGCAGATCAGGCTGACTTACCAGCTGATCCTTGCCCACAAAAAATATCTCCTCCAATTACTGGGAAAGACTCTCAGCGTGTGTCAGAACAACACAATGTCAACTAGAGGAATGACCGGAGGGATGATACAGAGAAATGTGCTGCTAAGACTTCAGGACAGGTTTAGTTGCATCAGTCAGTATTTATAATAAAATTAGTCAGCAATTTTTAACCGCATCAGATGTCTTCCCTCCCATAACATTTGGCTCTAATAAGGCAAGGTCATGAGTTTGATTCCCGGGAAACAAAATACTGGATTTGAATGCACTATAATTGCTTTGGATAAAAGTACAGCCTACCTTCACAAAGTACTTGTAAGGAGTTTATTTTATTTCTTGATAGATAACCTAACAGCTGTAGGTCAGTGTGCTTGAATTATTCACTAGAGAAAAAGGGGCAGGGGAAGACCAGGCTGAAGCCAGTGAATAGACAAAGGCAAATAGCATATTTCCCACCTCGACAGACACAGCAAGGTTTAATGGTTGAGAGTAAAGCACATAGTAAGAGCTGCAGGCCCAATGAATGGCCCAGCAACTCCTTTCAAATAAATAACACAGGCATCACCTTGGACACAGGCACAAATAGAGAGAGGCATCTGGATCTCCACACATATTAACTCTCATGGCCGCTCTTTTTACAGGCCTTTTTACTATGATATCCTTCTCCACTTCCTGGAGTGAATTTACATTTAATAAATGGATTAGACAGTGGATCTGATAAAGTGAAGGAAGACAAGATTTTCTGATAAAACACTGTAGTTTTTAGGTTAAAAAATGACCAAAAGGAATGGTTTGATTCAAAATGGTCATCCCACAGCTCATATCAAAACACTGGGAGGTAAGGCTGAAGGACGACCATAATCTGCTCTTAGTTAGCTTTAGCACTGAACTGACATACAGATGTCAGATTAGCTTTAAATGTCAACATATAATACCATAGTAAAAGTCACCCCTATTGCCGTCAAATTAAATGTAGCTTTGATTGGAGTTATTATCACATGAGCTTCTTTCATTTCCGTATTGGATCAATACGATTCTATTATGTCAATATGTTTATCTATCAAAATGTCAAAGATGTTTATTTTTGTTGAAGTGAGACCAGATTTATATTAATATCAATAATGAGAGTATCGTAATTATCACAGAATCTAAATCACAAAGAAGAACAAAACAATTTCCTGTGGTAGATTTTACAACATTTCTTTATATAGCAATAATCCTCCAGAGATGGCATAACATTGGTCAGGTGTACAATCATTTTATTGTTACTTCGTCTGGTGGATGTTTTTTGATTTTATCTACAGCTTCATCACTCACTTCCCCCCATTGAGGGTTATGTTGCATTGTGTCTGATTTTCACATATGTAAAAACAATACCAAGCACTTCCAGAATTTAGCTTCTTTTTCAAAGAAAAAGACTTACTCAGAAGCCTGGCTTTACGTCCTTAAATGTCACCCCACTGATACTGTCCTTGTTGATCTGAAGCTATCAATATGAAATCCCATTTTCATGTCTGCTCCCATCTTTGCGCAGTGCAGCCATCTGTGAATCTACCATTGTGATGACACCCACTGTATCCTCCTCCAGAAAGCACAGCAATCTCGTGAAGAGCTGATTTCAAATGTTTCTTTTAGTGAAGGAACAAGTTCTGGAGTCCATTAACTGACACGGCTTCTCCCACGAATATGTAAAACTCTTCCCCTCTATTCTTTTTCCTCAGTCCCTCCCTTTTTCCTTTCTTTGCACTCACTCCTTCCCCTGCCGTACATCATCAGGACAGAGCCTCCCTGCACTCAAAGAAACAACCAGCCAATGCCGGACCATCAGGCATGCAATCCCACCAATCAGGGAACAGCAACTTATCTTTCAATAGTTCCATGCTGCTGCTGGGGGATACAGCATTGATAGAAGGAAAAAAGGAGAGCCATTAATATGCTAGATAGACAGTACTCATGTTAAGAACAAGCAGTTAATTATGATAAATTATCTTAAGTAAAAAAAAAAATCCTACTGTGTCAACAGGAAAAAATTTAAGCATATTTAATTTCTCAATTTAAAAGGAATGTTCCCCTCTTATGTATAGAATACATAAAATGCAGTGAAAAATGTTAATGAGAAATAAAGACCAATAAAATAAACAAAATAAAATTCATTAAAATTGTTACTTGCAAAACATGATATTGCTTAATATCTCATATTTTATTTAGATTCCCCCTCATTCATGTTTTTTTTTTTTTCATTTATTATATGTAGGTTTTTTATTATCTGAAGAGTTCATTTGCAAAATCAGATAACAATTTTAAAAAAAAAATCATGTTTTTTCATTGTGCATTCCAATTAATCTCAGTCAAACTGCAATTCTGATGAAAAAACATGATTTTTGAAAATTAAAAAAACGCAGTCATCTGTTTTAACTGAAATACTCATCCAAATGAGCAATACTGTATTTTCTAACATGTAACATGTTTTAACATGGTCAAATAAAAACCAGCAATTAGCTTTCAAACAAGTACACATGCTGTATACAGTCATCATACCTAAAATGGAATTTAATTTCCTTTAATCCACATTTAATGAGAACAAAGCACATATATCAGTCAGAAACAGTGAATGCCTTATATAATGGTTTTCTATTGAATATGACTTTCTATTATAATTGCACAACCTTTTTTATTTCCTATTGGATTTGTTTATCTGGAACAAATTATAATCACACTTACCATGATACAGAATTCCCTTTACCTTTTCATTTCAACGGATACAGTTCTGCAAGAATTACAGAAGTTATAGTCGGAAGTAGAGATAGATGCATATTTTCAGGCCATAAAAAAACAATCCGATTCAAATTTATCGGCATTCAATTCCTCCATGGCGGAGAAAGTTGTTTACAATGCCTATTGCCTAATGCGTCCTCCACCCCAGCAGAGGGCACTTATAGTCTAGTCAACGGGACTCAACATTTGTAGTTCGCTCAGCTCCGCATCCCATCCTCGTGTTTTTGTTTTTGTGGACTACACGCTCACTGCCATGAAAGTTAAAGGGTTTTTTTTTTTTTTTTTGTACATCTGAACCTAAATTAACATAGTAAAAATAGACGAAAAAAAGACCACTTGAGCGCAACATTTTCATTCCAAGTAACTCATGTAATCTTAATTTTTTTAAAGTAAGAGAAACTTTGTACTTTGTAAAACTATGTACTTCTACACGAATGACTGTAAAAGCAGGTTAAATGTGCATTTGGTTCAAGATTCTATTCTACAAACGCCGCGAGCTCTGCCGCCAGACGCGAGCGATATAAAGCCTGAGTGCGCGCTGCACCCACGTGGTTTGATCGCGAGGACTCAGAGTCTTTTGTTCCGAATCAATCAAAAACGAGGAAGACGGACAGACAGACATAAGTAGAGCATCAGAATCAGGAAATCTGCTTATATAATAACCGCATCTTCCAGCACGAGAGACCACGCCACTGCCACTTAACTCAACGCGGCTTTATTCCGTGAACGTAGATATTTGTATTTAAAGTAGATAGGGGAAAGTTTTACTCAGGTGAGTTATGATATTCTCGATGTACAAGTTATAGGAAATAATGAATGCTCATCATGCATATATACACATTATCCCAAATACACCACATCTGTAAACGTTATGTCTTTCAAACGCACTTTCTGTGGGGAGCATAAATTGATGGTTTGGACCGTTTTCACGGGACGGGTAGATAGAACACGTGGGTAAGTGAATAGTTTAGTTACTAGTCTGGTTAAAAGCAGAGCGGTGCTAGTTGGCTAACCGGCGGCTGCTTTATAAAACATAACAAATAACAACAAATGGAGACAGACGCGCTGCTGCTGATTCTTTTGTTACAGCGCTGCTAGTGTTTTAGCATAGCGCGAGACCTCAGCTTTAACGTGTTATATTTATATCTTTAGATATAGGAAGAAATAAGACATTGGCGTTACTAATAAGCAGAGCGTGTATGTGTTTTCTTAAGGATTCTTTTGCTGTGAGATAATTGGGAATTTGAGACCAACAAGAGATATGAATCACATTGACTTTGTGTCTTCATTCTCATGTTTCGACTCGTTTGATTCTTCTTTCTGTCAGTTTGTAGTCGGAACAGTAAACTGTTCGCTTATTACTTTTTTGTTTTTTTTTATTGTAGGGTTTTTAACTATGCCACGCAAGAAGGTGACAGATGTGTCTGGGAACGGTGGACTGAAGAGAAAGAGAGGAGGTGGAAAGAAAAAGGACAGGGAGTTTAGCAGTGACGATGAGTTTGATGACTTTGAACAGGAAAACACAAAGAAATCTGGGAAACCTGCAGCTAAAGCCGGTCTGCAGCCGGTCACTGTGGCTGATGATGTGAAGGAGAAGATTGTAAGGACATATATTGGCTCTTATTGATTCTTTCTGTCTATATGTGTATACAGTCACATGCACACACCTTTTATTTATATTTATACACCAGCATGTGATAAAGTGCAGGGGTCTCAAACTTTTTAATGGCAAGGATCCAAAAATATGACTCTATATGAAAATATAAAAGCGGCTGGATATTAAATATGTATGGAGACGTCTTTCCCCTTTTTGAAAAATAGTAAGCATGATATTACACCAGTGTCTTTATGTATTTTTTTAGATTATTTACTTAGTGTTAAAATAACACTAAAATCACTAAAGCATTGATTTTGAAAGATATGAAGATATTTTTATTTTTAGATATTTATTTATTTTTTGCATGGACACCCCAGGTACCCTCTAGGGGTCTCTGGAGCTCAGTTTAAAAACTGTATTAATGGATTGTTGATGGATTTCTTGCTGCTTCTGTTGTGCAGAATCTCGAGGTTCCCAAAGTCAAAGGTCAGTTGCTCATTTTTGGAGCCACCAACTGGGACCTGATTGGCAGAAAAGAAGTGCCAAAACAGCAAGGTATGATCACGCGTGAGCAGGAGAAATCTGGGTTTCAGTATAGTTTTAAAGGTGTTAGAAGAGTAGTCTCGCCTGAGTGAGTCATCTGGCGTTAATCTGTTAATGAGACATCGTGAAACCAGAATTTAATTCACACTTTAGTTTGCACCTTGGATTTTCTCTTGAAGATGTTGATAAGCACTGTTTCTGCTGCCATAGGCAAGACAGACCTGACAGTGCAGTTATATGAAAACAAATATCAGAACAAAGTGAAAATAAATATATCAGTTAGATAATATATGATCCAACCAAAATATAGAATTTTAAACTTTTATTTATATACACTACTATAAAACAAATCGGGGTCAGTAAGATGTTTCTTATGCTCTAAGCTCACCAAGGCTGCATTTTTTTTTTTTTTGGATCAGCAATACAGTAAAAAGTAATATTGTGTAATATTATTTGCTATTTTAATGTTTTCAAATATGATTTATGGCGCATTTCCACCAAAAATACCCGGAACAATTGTACCAGGAACTTTTTTTCCCAGGAACTATTTTCCCCCCAGACCTGTTGCTTTCTGTTTCCACCGCGGTCTAAAGTAGCGTGAAGATTAGGAAAATAGTCTGGTGACGTAGGTCTGCGCGCGTTTCTCAATACAAACTACACAAATTTAGGACTTGCATCCTCAGTAGTTCGGACTTTGCGAGTTCGACTCGGGAGTGTGATCTCCCGCGGACGGGACGACGCGAGTCCGGTAATTCTGCAAACAGCAGCATACTTGATAACATCACTCAGCTCTCCTTGGCTACTGCAATTTTCCTCACTGTATATTTACAATAAGATGAAATAGAATTTCAAATACCACTGCCTCCTTTCGTTTACAATTAAAAACAATAGCCGCAGAAATGTACTTAGTTCAGGGAAATGTGTATATATACAGCCATTACAATGAAACTAAATATTATATCAATGCCTCTTTTTATTTTCATTATAACATGTAGATAAATTGAATACAGACCAAAGATATCCTGTTACATTTACCCAAAACGAATGATATTTTGTTTAACCACTAAAGAGACATCAGAGCCAGCGGCAAATGTCAGAAGGACTAGCCGAGTTGAGACTGCTCTCGTCGGTAAACATGAGCACCGAGCTCCCGCTGATCGTGTGGAGCTGATCGTCTCCGAAATTGGCGAAACACATTTTTAAAAAGGCACTGTCTTTATAAATAAACCGCAGATTTGAATTTGAAACAACTACATTCTTGCCTGAAATACTTTTAAAACTACATTTCATGACACGATAACAGTAATATTTTGAAAATGATCCGAATAAATGGTGGTTGAACTCAACCAATCAGCATGTTTAGTGCCCAAGTCACGCCTCCGAAAGTTCCGGACTTTTGAAAAAGTACTACCTCGCAAGCAGGGACTTTCTGAGGGGCATTTTTTTTTTTTTTACCTGGAAATTTATTTAGATCTTGGTTCCTGTGGTGGAAACACACAGAGTACCAGCCCAAAGTCCCTAGTTCCTGGGTAAAGTTCCAGCGGTGGAAACGCGGCTTTAGATTTGAGTGTCACACGATACTTTTTTCACTTTTAAGAAACCTTTCTTAACATTATCAATGTTAAAAAAAAAAAACATTGTGCTGCTAATATTTTTATGGAAACCGATACATTTTTTCAGGATTCCTCAATCAATAGAATATTAAAAAGAACAACATTTATTTTAAGTAGACTTTTTTGTAACAGTACTTCACAATGCAATAGACCTTACTCTTGCTTTTTATGCATTTAATCGCGCTTTGCTGAACCAAAACATTAAAAATCTCACACTGAAAACATGAGACAAATCAGCCAAGTGCAAAAATCAACTTCTCACTTTAAATAAGAGAGAGGAAGTGTGTGGGTTGCAGTCACTTATAGAATTTTCATCTTTGATTCATGCGTGTCTGTGTATGTTTTTGCAGCTGCTTTCAGGAACCTCGGGCAGAATCTGTGGGGCCCTCATCGCTATGGGTGTCTCAATGATGTCCAGGTTAGCTGTGTGGTGTCTGGACCCTGTGCTGCCCACAGTGTCCTCATCACCACAGACGGCAAACTCTGGAGCTGGGGTAAGTGTCCACACAAGAACAGTCTTTCCCGTTTTTTATCAGGATTTTGACCTGGCCCTCATAAATGCCACATCATGAGGAGTAACGTAAAACCCTGGCAACCCATTGATACTAAAAACAGAACGATGTGTCTAGTAATTAATTTTTTTAGACAACTGTTCAAAAAGGTTTTTTTTTTTTTGTACAAAGACTTATGCTCACCAAGGCTGCATTTATATGATTAAAAATACCATAATAATAATATTCTTATTCTAATATATTGTAATTCTTATTCTAATACATACATACATACATACATACATACATGAATTCTCTCTCCCGTATAATAACAATTGGTCACTAAACTAATATATCCATCTTCATAAAAGAAAACAACTACACTTTAAAGATATGAATTTCGCCTCTGGTCCTTCTCAGGTCGTAATGAAAAAGGGCAGTTGGGTCATGGAGACACTAAACGATTGAGGCCCGAAGCTGGTTGAGGGCCTGGGGGAGGAAGTGATTGTAGCAGCTGCTTGTGGTAGAAACCACACCATGGCTTTTAACAGGTAGGCAAACTTGCATGAAATGCGGTATGTTTGTCATGTAATTGCCTTAATTATAAATGTTGTTGTAATAATATAACTGCAAACGCGTGGTGTTCTTATGCTTTGTCTCACAGAAAATGGTACTGTCTACTCCTTCGGAGAAAAACAAACTGGGGCAGCTAGGTCAGGGCAATCCGACTGATGCTGTGCTCAGCCCAGCTACAGTAAGACACTCTCTGGGTTTAACGTGCTTAATGGGGCTTTAATGTAACATGTTCATTGTATTTTTAATGTTCCACTAAACACCTGCATTGATTTACCTACAGATCCAGTACAACGGGCAGCCGATAGTCAAAGTAGCCTGTGGTGCAGAGTTCAGTATGATTGTGGACTGCAAGGGGGAACCTTTATTCTTTTCAGGATGCCCGGAATATGGCCAACTAGGTAACACTGTAGTAAAATGGGGTTTAATTGAAATGCAGTGACCAAACACACCTGTTTGGATTATTTACTCTTATTGTTCTGTATCTAAAAGGGCATAACTCAGGCCGAAAGTTTCATCGCCGCGCCCAGCGCGATCGAGTTTGACTGTGAGCTGATCCCCAGACGCGTTGGCCATTTTTATTGAGAAGACAAAGGATGGCCAAGTGCTTCCTGTGCCCAATGTCGTGGCTCGGGATGTAGCATGTGGGGCCAATCACACAGTGAGTAGCAAGTTTGTGGATTGTGGTGCAAGTCCAATATGAATGAATTAACATTATATACGATTATATTGTTGCTTCCACGCAGCTGGTGCTAGATTCCCAAAAGCGTGTGTTTTCATGGGGGTTTGGGGGATATGGACGATTAGGCCCACACCGCAGAAAGATGAGATGGTCCCACCGGGTTAGTCAAACTCTTTGACTTCCCTGGCCGCGGGAGCAAACTCAAATATACTGGGCTATCAGTGTTCCTTTGCTGTCAGTGAAACAGGTAAGTGTGTAATTTCACTCCTTGGGGGAAAAACAGCCATCATCTATTTGTGGTTAATGCTGCTTTTTGTTTTCAGGTGGTCTGTTTTTCTGGGGGAGTGACAAACACGTCCCCGTGAGTCCACCCATGTATCCCAAAGCTGTGCAGGATCTCTGTGCGGATGGAAGGTTACGCAGTCTGGCCTGTGGGTAAGTGAAAGCAGAGGACTTCTAAAAATGTGTTTTATAAAATATTTAGACATTTTCAGAATGTTGATTAGGTGTTATCTATAACTCCTCTCAGGAAGAGCAGTATCATCATAGCAGCTGATGATAGCACTATTAGCTGGGGACCATCGCCCACATTTGGAGAGCTGGTATGTTTATCTGTGTTCTGTTCAAACCTGTTTTAGAATTAAGTCAGTAACTACATAAAAGTTTGGGGTCAGTGTATATATGAATGTATAAAGCATGCTTTCCACAAAAATATTAAGCACCACAGCTGTTTTCAGCATTGATTATAAATGTTTCTTAAGCAGAAAATCAGTATGTTAGAATGATTTCTAAAGGATCATGTGACACTGTAAACTGGTGTAATGGCTGCTGAAAATTCAGCTTTGCCATCATGGGAAAAAATACATTTTAAAACATTACAATAGAAACATTTAAAAGTGTAATAATATTGAATGAATGAATGATTTCACAATATTACTGTTTACCCGGTTTTTGATCAAATAAATTTGCATAAAAGGCTTCTTTCAATAGTGTAAGAGCAAGTTTCTCATATTTCAATTTTGCATTTTTTAGGGGTATGGTGACAACAAACCCAAGTCATCCACCACTGCTCAAGAGGTCAAAACTCTGGATGGCGTGTAAGGTCGAACAGGTGAGTTCTGCTGTGTCTAAAGCTGTGGAATCATATCCTCACAGAATTCTGTTCTGTGTGATATAATCGATACAGCTATGCAACTGAAAACTTTGTCTTTTTCAGGTGGTGATGGGCTATTCTCACTCCCTGGTTATTGCTCGGCAAGACACAGAGCTGGAGAAAGAAAAGCTCAAGAAGCTTCCCCGAATACAACCCACGCACACTCTGATTGGACACCATTCACATTTTCTCCAGGGGCTTTTGTTATGGAATGCCTCTGCTCACTCAGAAGTCACCTGGGTAATCACAGTTTGGTTGGGATGGGATTTTACTTTTCCTTTTATTTTGGACATTGTAATGCATTTTTGAAAGACAAGCCACATGTCGGATAAAAGTATGAAAGAAGTTGCATTAACTGATCTGTCTAGGCTCGGGCGTTTCAGAATGTAATTGTGGCATCACATGCCTGTTTTATTTTCACAATAGAGCCAGCAACTACTCAGAGCAACTCGATTCCACTGGATCCATCCTCTTTACTTATACATTCCTAATGCAACTATATCACAGATTCTGTTGTTTATTTTTCCATAACGATGACTGTGAGATCCATGTCTGCTCTCTTCCAAAAACTGGTGCTAAATCATTCTAATGCAGACTATCAATGGGCTAGTGGTTAACTAAAAGACAAACTCACTCCATTCTTGTGCCTTTTTAAGTGGGATGATTCAGGCTGAGGAAGTTCAGTTAGTCCTATGACAACTCAAGTGTTATGGGGCACTTCATCTTTTAAGCATCACTTTCATTACTCCCAGCTCACGCGTTATCACCACCATACATAAGAACATCATTTTCCTCAAGACCACGTACCTAATATGTAAACTTTTTTTTTTTTCCCCCTCTCAATCTTAAGATACAGGCTCCTGTTAATCTGATCAGGGAAGTATTATCAACTCCTGCAATGCAAATGAGACATCAACTGTGAGATTACGATTAAATTCATTATCCCTTTTTTAGAAATGTAAATCCTTAATGTTTATGCCCTTGCTAGTATTGTTAACTACAGAAATGTTCTCATGTGTTGATGTTAGCATGTTTTTGAAATAATGGACTTGATGTTGAGAAGAGTAGGATTGTCCCATCATCTGGGACCACAATGTCTTTACAGAGCATCATTTCATGCAATATGTTGAATACTGTGCCATTTCTTTGTGTTCACCTGGGTTTAAACTGTAATCACATTTGTTCATAATCTGTTTGTAAGTCCATACAAGAATCCATCCACAGTTTGTGGGCAAGCAACAAGCTGATGTGTGTTCTGTTCTATAATTTTAAATTGTGTACTTACAAGAAATGTGTTCATTTGTTTAGGCAGTATATGTCCAGGAACTGGAATTCCAACTCCTATTCTGAATTCTATTTTTTTTTTTCTTAATATTAAATAAAGGTTAATGTAAGTTGGTATATGTTGATGCAGTTTTTTTTTCTCCAATCATCATTTAGCCTGCATAAACCCAAGCTTCCAATTCCCACAGCTCAAATTTCAAACTGATGCATAAAACCAAATCCGTTTGAACTAAAAATATTGTTTTCTAATAATCGGTTACACTCAGATGTACACCACAATATAAAAGAAAAGATCTGATGCCACTTCATTTTTTGTGGTAGATTAATATGAATAGGTGCGTGTTTAACATTGAAACGGCAATGATAAAGAACTATATCTGGATACATAAAATGTAGTCATATATGAATTTATTTAAAGATTAAAAAAAGCAAGATTTTAATCCTCATCCTCCTCTTCTTCCTCATCCCTGGTTGATCTGGAAGTAGCGCAGCTCGTAGCTTTCTTTTGTGTTAGCCACAACACGCAACCAGTCTCTGAGATTGTTCTTCTTTAAGTACTTCTTTGTAAGGTATTTCAGGTACCTGCAGAAAAGATGAGAACAGTGGAATAAAATGGAAAAAGTTGCAGTTAATTGGCAAAAAAAAGTTAACACACACACACACACCTCTTGGAGAAGGGCACCTCAGAAGAAACTGTGATTTTGCTCTTGCTTCTTTCAATGGTGACCACTCCACCTCCCAGGTTTCCTGCTTTACCGTTGACTTTGATGCGCTCCTGTAGGAACTGCTCCTGTATCCACACACCCAAATGACAGCTCAAACTCAGACAGTGACTTCTACGGTAGAATAAAGAATAAAGTTTTACACAACAAGGCTTTATAAGGACTTGATCTACTTACAAAGTTCGCAGCATCCATGATGCCATCTTCAACGGGGTGCGTGCAGTCCAGCGTGAACTTCAGGACCTGCTTCTTCTTCTTCTTTCCACCTTTAGAGCTCTGATGCTTCCTCTGCAATTAAAAAAAAAACAAAGTATACTTTCAGTCTTGTGTCTATAGCAGTCCTGTCATTATCATCAGAATAACGTGGACATGTTACGCGCAAGATTGAATCAAGTTCTCTGTGAATCTGGCTGCACGGGGTTCATTCAATGATACATAACGATTGCTTTACGAACGGGGTTATTACTAAACTTATTTTGTGACAGCGATTGTGTTTATTGTGCCATCTCGAATGATTTGTATAGATAGCATGAATGGAAACGTCTGTTATTTTATTAACTAGGTCCGTATGTTCAGACTTACAACAGGCGCCATAGCGAGAAATTTCGTCGAGAGGAAGAACAGCGACTGCGCGGGCGTGACGTCACAGACTGTTTAATC
Organism: Cyprinus carpio; assembly: GCF_018340385.1. Lineage (NCBI taxonomy): Eukaryota > Metazoa > Chordata > Actinopteri > Cypriniformes > Cyprinidae > Cyprinus > Cyprinus carpio. The sequence continues at coordinate 17,618,096 of NC_056618.1, forward strand.
TACCGCTGAGGTGATCGATGTGTTCGACTTGTCTGTTGTTGGTTATAATAATTCACGGTTAACCCAATAATATTAATAATAATGTACTGTGTACGATTTGACCATACAAATATGTTCATTTTGTTTCCCATGGAAGACAAAAGGAGACGTCTGAATAACGTTAATCTGACCAAAAATGTGTGACCCACAGAAGAGAGTTAATTTCTTGACGAAATTTGGAACGATTAGAGGATGAGGAAATGATGACAGAAATTTCATGTTCGGAAGATATCCTTTTAAATGTGAACAAAAGTGTTGATCTTTTGTAGAAAATGACCCACAAACTTCTATTTCTACACGTATATATGAAAATATCTAAGTTAATGAACTGATGTTTTGAGTGACACCATTATTCTGATATGACATGTTAGTTTAAGCAAGATGATTTATTTTTAGCTACCTGGGCTCTGCTTTTGACAGACAATGGCATCTGGTTTGTGTTGTTTAATCAGGGTGTGAGTATTCTGGCCCCGACATATCACCCCATATACAGCAGATCCAGGAGTGCCTGCATAGGAACCCTCAGAGAACATTCACACAGCCTTCACTCCACGCAGCAGAAGCGCTCGGACAGGACAGGTATTCATATACTCATCATTTGTGAATTAAATATGTACATTTATTCTTTCTGTATCTTTTAGGTTGTATCTATTCAAGTGACCTTTATGTTGCTTCGGAGCATATTGTGGAGGCTTGTTTCTGGTTTATAGCTGCAATAATGGGATACTGACCTTGGAACTCAAATAACTTTTTTTAAAGCTGCAGTCCGTAACTTTTTTTTTTTTTTGTTAAAATTTATCTGAAATCAATATTTGAGCAAGTACATAACCAGCTAGTGTTCAAAACTATCGCCTTACTTTAGTCCGATTCACAAAAGTTAGCTTTTAATAATGTTTTGTAATTTGAGTGGTACTGGTAGGAATTCGCGGGAAATTCGTTCATGATGATGCGTGATTAGTTATTGTGTGTAGTCTTTAAGAATTTGTAAGGTCTACTATAGGCTATCGCACGTGAGCATACTGAAGGTGGAGGATCGTTTATAGCCTTTTCTCACAGCAGCTAGAATAATGTATTATTATTTTGATGGCGGATTAATCCAGAAGGACTATGTGTTCATGAAACACATGTGAATGAAATGAAATTATATTCCAGTTCGTGCTTTTGATTACAAATAGCCTGGGATTACACAAGATTTGTATTTTAAAGACAACCAGTTCGAAGAGAGCATAATTTGCTTTTTGAGTTAAAATAATTTCTTAATATGAAATTCGAATGGCACGTCATTAGAGATTGGGCTGTAACATACCACAGAAATTTAAATTCTACACGCTAATCACACACTATAGGTAATGATTGATGTTGTTACTGTTAATCAAGTCACAGAAAGTCAAGTCAAGTCCAAGTCAAGTCTGCTTTATTGTCAATTCTTACATGTACAGTACATACAGAGTAAATTGCGTTACTCTCAGATCAAATTGTTAACAGACCAGTAATAACATTGGTAGAGCCTAAAATCTAGATCAAATATAAAAATATAAGATAAAACTATACAATGGGAATGTTAAAAAGACATAATAGAAAAAAAATAGAGGAATAAAAAATAAGGTTAAATAAAAGCAGCATCGGAGCACATGGCAGATTTTAAAACCCAGTGGAACAAACAGTGCAGATAAAAGATTTTTAGTGCATTGTAAAAAAGTGCTTTTAAAAGTGACTGGTGCATGACATCGTTGTTAGAGGGAAATGTGGCAGACTTGTTACTTAATTGTTTCATGGATTGATACTATTATATATATTAAAATATCTTATTTGGGCCAATATATTACAAAGACATAGGTTAGAATCTGTGATTTACGGTTTGAATGATACAGTAACCGGTTGGCTTTAATCACATTGTAGCCGCGGTTTAGCACTTTTTTTTTCCACAGTTGCAGAATACACGGGTTCTTAATTATTGATTCAGACCGGTCAAACCTTATTAGATTCAAGTTCGTTAGAAGGCGTGATGTGAATCACGCTGTCTTGCCACGAACTCGACATTGACGCCACCGGTGTGCACCAGTTGGAACCATACCCGAGTCACCAGCTTAAAAGCGGGTTCGGTTTAAAAAGGGTGGTCTGGGGTCCAGTTCATGTGAACTCCAGATCGAACCAAATCGCAGAAGTGAACTGCTATTAACGAAGTATTATTTGATAAAAATGCGTGTTTGTGTGTGTGTTTCACTCACTTTCCTGACGAGTGTGACTGACGCACTGCAAGCAGAGAGCTGTACATCTCATTTCTGTTCACCTTCAGCGTTCTTTAGAGCATTTGCAGTGCATTCGTAAGACAGACATAAGTGCCGTTATGTACCGAAGCTTTCTAAACATAACAAACTGTTCAAAAACGTAAATATATAAAAGTGCAGAGAGCAATGTTATGCATTTGTCGCCTTCTCCTGCGTTGTCGTTACTAAGCAACGGGGTAAACAGCTGCTGGCTTGATGACGCAAGCGAACCGTGGTTCAGACCCAAATAAAACAATATGAACGCAGTCCAGCTGGGGCAGGGGGAGGGGGAGCAATCAAACTAGGGTGCGGATCAGGCAAGCGAACCAAGTGTGAAAGCACCCTAAAAATCCACACCGGTACGGTGACTGACTGCCACACATACTCCTTAAAACATTAGATTCATCCGCTGCTGCAGGCGCACAAACCACACGAGGAAGATAATTCCGCAAACAGCTGCAGTTGCAGGTTTTCAAACAGAGATGGCAACAAAGAGGCAATATTTACCAACTTCAGCTTTAAGTATATTTTTCTGATTCAAGGAGAGCCCAAGGACACCAAGCATGCTTAAAATAATATTTATAATAGATATACTGTATAAATGTACAATGTGTAAACGTGTTCACACATATACAACTATCAGAGTATCTTAAGGTCTTATATTTTTCAGATGTCTGGAGAGATCTTTTCCTCTCTGGATAATCTCTCTATGACCTCGACAGTGCCAGCTGCCATCCTCTGGTGTGCCATTTGTGCCAAGAACCAGTATGAGCATCCATGTTTACTGGACTGCTACCACGTTCACACGTTCTGTGCCAGCTGCCTTGCAGCTGGCAAGGTGCCGTGGACAGCCGACTGACTTGCCCTCTCTGTCGGTAAAGGAATTTACTTTTATTTTAATCCTTGATCACCCGTATTCTGACAATTCACACACACACACAAAAAACCATAAGTATGCATGATTATTAATGCATTAAGCATAAGTATACAAATTAAGAAGGTATTTGTAACTTTTATATCACAATTTTGACTTTTTTTCTTGCAATTGCAAGTTCTCAGAATTGCGATTAACTCAGAATTGCGAAATATAAACTCTTTGAAATATAAATTCTGAGTTTATATCTAACAATTTAGATTTTTTTTTTCTAAAGCAAATCTATGAAAAAAGTCAGAATTGTTATATATTAACTCAGAATTGTGAGAAAAAAAATGTCAAGCATAATTGTTAGATTAAAAGTTGCAATTACTTTTATTTCATGGCGGCGAAATGGGCATGTTCATACTTTATGACGTGTGCATTTGAAAAATCGAACATTGTATTTATAGATCTAAATGGGCAAACACAAACATTGCCTGGTCAACTGTATGGTGCCAGGGGCATTTGTAGGAGAGATCACCTTCAACAGCTGCACCATAAAACATGCCTTTGTGTTGGACTTAATCGAAAGTCTCTGGGCACATTCTGCCAAGGCCACTGTGGTATCAAACAATAAACCTAACACTATGTGACACTTGACATTGGATACATGGGTCCTGGGCTGGCTACAGTTAGAGATGGCTGAAATGCCTGTGTGCTCACCCTACTGCTTCTGTATAGTAAGTCTAGCAGCAGCTTAATCACACACTGTAGATCTTGCATCTATGAAAGAAATGTATTAAAAAATGGGGAAAGGTTGGTGGCCTTTATAAAGCAGCATGTTAGAGTAAGTATGATTTTTATTTTTAGATGGTTCAGTGTTAATTTGAAGGTTACTGCAAATTTCTCAGTATTTGTGTTGCATTATTATGAGTGCTGCAGCATAAGTGTTACATTATGGCATTGTGATTGCATGCATTATGTATTTGTCATTGTTATGCATTAGCAATGCAAAGTAGAGTATAGGACAATATATCATTGTTTAAAACACTTTTTGTTAAATACATTGTGATTGCTTCTAATGAAAGTGAATTCACAGGGAACCTTTGAACTATTAAGCTTAGAAATATTAAAATAGTCTTTTTGCTGGGTATTATGTTTATTTGAGTCTCATGTTTGTGTCTATTTTTGACTCTGTGGGGGTCCTTTCAGTCTCTGTTATATCTCAGAATTCAAAAGAGAGCTATTTGTGTCGTTGTTGCTATGAGGGAGAGATAAACTCGTCAGTGCCAGATGTATGACTAAAGCAGACATTATCAGGCAATGGGTCAAAGAGTTCTGCACAGGCACACAAAACTGTCTGTTTTGTTTGTAGGCATCAGTCCGTTGTGAAAGGAATAAATGCACTCCCCCCAGAGGATCGACTCCTGAAGTTCTTGGTGGACAGTTCAGCAGACAGTGAGGAAACCGTGCAGTGTGCTAACTGTGATTTGGAGTGCAAGAAACAGGTCTCATTATCACCATCACCACACTGAAACATGCACTTCATAAAGACTTTAACGGTTCCTTAAAGTCCCAACGTAATATAAATAGCGTCATATATTGTGATGTAAATCGAAAGTGAAACTAGTGAAATGTAGGGTGGGGATTTTATTCATGGGTTGATTGGATGGAGGCAGATCTGAATGTGAGCTGATATAGTAATAATATGATAGTACTTTTACGGAATAAATATTTTGAGAAAAAAATGCAATTTCATAAATTTAGTTCTCGCAAAAGTAGTTTACACTGTATTTTTAAAGCAATAGTTCACCCAAAAAGTTAAAATTGCTGACAATTTACTCAACCTCAGGCCATCTAAGATGTAGATGAGTTTGTTTGTAATGGGAACTGTTTGGCTAAATTTAGCATTGTGTCACTTGCTCACCAAGGGTTCCTCTGCAATGAATGGGTGCCGTCAGAATGAGATTCCAAACTAAAGTATCATAATAATCCATGCAACTCTGGACGATCATTTAGATTAGATTAGATTAGATTAGATTAGATTAGATTAGATTAGATTAGATTAGATTAGATTCAACTTTATTGTCATTGCACATGTAAGGTACAAGGCAATGAAATGCAGTAATGTCTTATGAAGTTAAAAACTGTGTTTGTATTAAACAAATCCATCATTAAGGCCCTTTAACTCTGAACCGTCACTTCTTGCCAAAGTTCCAGTCCATAATTCATTATTACGCTTTGTCCAGGTAAAAAGTCCATCCCCACATTAAAATCCACTAACATATTTGTTTAGAACGGTTTATGCTTTAGGTGCTTGATCTGTGCATATTTCTCTACTGATTCAGACAAGTCAACTTTATCATTGGAGAAAGTAAAAATATTATAGAGGGGCTCACATTTTAGAAGCAACGGTTTGGAGTTTAAAACATATAAGTGATGAATTTGTTTATTACATAAATTGATGGACTGGAGTCGTGCCAATTATTTGTGGATTATTGTGATGTTTTTATCAGCTGTCTGGACTCTCATTCTGGCGGCACCCATTCACTGCAGAGGATCCATTGGTGAGCAAATGATGTAATGCTAAATTTTTCCAAATCATTTCAGATGAATAAGCAAATTCATCTACATCTTTGATAGCCTGAGGATGAGTACATTTCCAGCAAATTTTCTTGTTTGGATGAACTATTCCTTAAAGATCTTTTCTTCCATATTGTGATGTACATCCGAGTGAAAAGGATTATTCAACACATTGTCATATGAACACACAGTCAGTAACTACTTTAACTCACTAAAAGGAACCATTAGAGTCAATCAAAGAGTCATTAGAATAATTTGTTCAGGATGTGAACAGCGGTTGCACTGTACCTTTCTGATTCACTAAAAGAATTGGTTGAGAACCAGACTAAACTGGACGAGCTGTAGATTCAGTAGCAGTGTCTGTGGCATGAAACTCTGTCACAGTGTTTAATTATGTTGCATTTCTGAATGTCATTATTTTTATTTTTTAAAAAGATTAGGTTTTGTCTGGTTACGCATTTGAATCTTCTTTCACAAACCCCAGGATGTGGATGCAATGTATTATTGCAACACTTTGTTGCCAGCCACTGTGTCGAGACTGCAGGAAACCACCCACAAAGCCAAGATGTTTTCCTGCCACGAGATTGTCTCCTTGGCAAAGCGCACCAAAGAAGCCCACAAAAAATGTGGTGTGTATTTTGAAAACCACTTCTCAAGTTTCCCCAGTAAAATATAAATGAATACAATTAATTTAGTCAATATCAAGTCTTGAGATTCATGCGGTTTCTGTCTGATTGCAGCCCTCCATGAGGAACTCTGTGTTTTTTTTGAAAACCAACAGTCCATGCTCCTGCATCAAATGCTTCAGAGACATGCATGTGAGGTATAACTTAACTCACCGAGCATGTAATTAGCAGGCACACAGATATGTGCAAAATAAGCTGGGTTTATCTATTCAACAGGAGAAACGCACACTGCTGGAGTAGTGAGACAGCACTATATACAAGCTGTGAACATTGGACCAACCCGTCTTAGGAGTTGCTCTCCCAGCTTTCATTCCAACGTAAGTGTACTTGCATCTGTAGCTGTATTTTTTGGAACTGTGAAGCACCTATTGGAGGTCTTTTCCCTCTCCTCAGATCTGTTACGGTAGCTCTACAGACGTCAGCACGAGAAGCATTATTCTGCTCACGCCAGGATGGAATGGTCAGGCCAATGTGGATGAAATGAGATCGACATCTGCCAAGCTGTGCCAATAACATCAGGTGTCATGCACAATTACATGAACTTAATCACTCTGGATACTCTTATATGATTTGGACTTTATCAAAATTGTTTCATATCAATTTACATTTTTTGAAAGGGTGATGTTTTAATATACCAAATGTAGTCTTATGATATGAAAACTGGTGATTCACATATCTTTCTTACTCCTTAGGAGAGACCTAGCAGAAAGAAATAAATTTCCTACCTCAAGGTGCAGTCACGAGTAGGCGTAGATGTATCTATACCCTCCTCTTAACAAATAGAAAAATCTGTGACATTCTACCTTAACGTACTATTTAAGTGACATTAAAAGCACTAACTGTACCATGATGCCTTTTTGTCAGACTTAAAAAATACATTGATTCACAAATGCATTATAGTGGAGTGAATATGATCAATATTTAATTATTAGAGATGCATAATAATATTTGTGAGCAATTACCATATCAGTTATCAGCTGATATTTATAGTTTATTAGAGGTTTCCATTATCTATATTGGAATATTTTAATATAATAATCTTTGTAGAATTTAAATATTAACATTTTAATATCTGCCCTTTTCTTCAAGTTAGATATCTGCCATAGATCAAACGATAACATATATTTAGTTGCTGTGTGAATTTTTAATTTCAGTGCATTCGTGCTATTATAGCATAATAATCCTAGTTGTGTTGTTGTACACAATATGTGGTTGTATGGAAATATAACTGGAGATATAGACACTCTTTTTACATCATGCATATTAATCTAATAATCAATACATTGTATATAAGTTCCAATCCCCGACACAAACTGAACCAAATAGCTGAAGGACACTTATTTGGAACACTAATCTTTCTTTTGTGGTTTTACATTTCTCTAGTTCAGGCATGAGGAGAAGGAGAGAGCCATTCAACAGGAGCAGTTATCGCATCTTGCAGCACTTCCTGCCAACTCTCTTCAGGTAAGGCTCGTCTTTTTCTTCATGTCCTTCATGCATCTTAATATTTTTCACATATTCTTCTTGCTTTTCAGACATCTTGTCCAATGAATTCTCTTCCAGGTTCATTCTGGTCCACATGTTTCTTTGCCTGCCCTAAGCTCAGCAAATTAAGTGTTGAGTTCTTAGACAGGGATATGTGAGTACAAACAACTAAAATATTTTCATTAAATAAATAAAAAATAAAACTATTTCAGGCATGGTATCAACAATAAGATTATATTGAATATTTTCACCTCACACACGCAATTAATGTAGAGAACTAACAGCTATTGTGACACTACTGCACACAGGCTGTAGAACCGAGACACAGAGCAGTAAGTGTTAGTTTGCCCAATTCAAAATATGTTTTAATACGTCAAGTGCTATAAGTTTAGTATTCTGCTGTAATCTATCTCCACAAGATAACACACATGAGTATCGCCCCTCGACTTTTTTGCTCGCGTGCGCTGGAGACCGGCTCTTGCCTGTTGTGGGGCACGGCGTTCAGTGTCCCACTGCAGGGAGTGTTGGCTTTAGTGTCTGGTGAAACGACCAGTGGACTGTGAGTCTGTTCTATTCAAATGAACTAAATATTCTTATTCAACAAAGTAAACATTATAAACAATTCAGGTCCTGGTTTTATTATCTTCCTGCAGGATGCAATCATCTCTGTCAGTTCAGTGTCCACTCTTCTACTCCATCCATGAGTGACTTGTCACTAGGTTCTCCTCGGTGGTGCGCAGGCCGAGCCTCACCAACCGTTACATCAGCACCAAAGTCCTGCTGGCGGAGGGTGGAGAGACGCCTTTGTATGGAGCACTGCTGCAACGACGAGAAACAGCTACATGGTGGAGAGTTTCTCTTAATTGCATTCATGGTTCTCTTCCCAATGTTATTGTTTAAGAGCCATTTCCCTGGGGGGGGCTAACTAGTCGTTACCAAAGGAAATTATAGGAAAGTCCAATTAATGGTATTATATATGTTCCAACCACTAAATGCTATTTACATTAAAGCACGGATTACTGTTCTCCATGTCTGTTTAACTAGACTTTACAGACCAGACATCAGAAGCTCAAAGACCAGGTGCAGGAGATTCACAGAGACCTGACCCAGGCACCACTCACTCCCAACCCGACACACATGAATGAGATTTTTGGAAGAGGTCTGTTCAGGTGGACAGACAGATCTCAGCAGAGTACTCCTCCGTTGAGCTCATGCGGGCCATGTGTCGAGGAGGTGAGATATCCACTGCTTTACCAATCCTGACAGTAAGGAGGAGGTAAAACAGAGTGTCTTGTACAATTAATTTTGTTCTTAGATTTTGGAGTAACGCGTTCCAGAGTGTGGCACATGAACAGGAGATATATGAAGGGTGTCCTGTTAAGTATATAGACGCTAGAAGTGGCTTAATCATGCTCACTGCAGTTATAGCTTAGTTACCATAGTTAGTGATTTTTGTTGGTCTTGCCATTTTTCGGCGCAACTTCATGACCTGGGGCCTTCAGTTAAAACAGGAGAAACTCCCTATTTGACCACTATTTCCAGACAAAATCAGAGCGCCCTACTTTCTTACTCCAGCCATCCAAAATGAAAGAGCGTCCTGGAGCCCCTGGTACGAGATCTTGATGTAATCATTCACGACATGCTTATAGATAACATACATAAATATCTACACATTCAGTTCAAAAGGTTGGTAGTCCTGTTGTTGCCAATAGTCTCTGAGTTCACTATAGTCAGTAAAATAATGTTTTCCATTTTTTGTCAATATCTTTTAAATCGGAATTTATTCCTGTTGATGGCACAACCTGACTTCCTGAAAGTAATTAAATTATAAACTGTTATTTTAATTGTAGTAATACTTCACAATATTACTGTTTAATCTGTATTTTTGATCACATAATCCAGCAATGATGAATAATAATAATGAAACTTTGTTCTTAAACGAAAAAGCATGTTTGTCTTGGCCTGAGATCAATGTAATTTGGTCTCACCATAACTCTCTCCTTTCTGCTCGAATATATCTACAGTATATATACTCCCATGAGTTCTTTTCTTTTTATTTGTTATTTTTTCTTAGCAAGATTTGCTCTTTACCGACTGACGGATCCTAAATAGCGTCAAAGATGATCTCACAGAGATCATGGCTGAAGCTATAGAGGATAGTACCTCTACTTGCGGACACACAGCCCAGAGTGAGTTTACCAGCAATTTCTCAAAGTATATAATGCAGACATAGACAAACACAGTTATTATTATAAGCATTAATGCCCATTCCATTCTTCACCAATACAGTAATGCAGCTGTCCTGTAACACTGAAGACAACTGGACTCTAAAGAGCCTATCAGAAGAGACAATCCCAAGAACAAAGACTACTACAGGCCAAACAAGCAGAAGAACACCACTGATGCCAGCAGTCGCAAAGAGATACCCAATGTGAAAACCACTTTTTGTGAGCTGTCAGTTTAGCATGCATGCATGTAAATCTTATTTACATAGGCTTGAAAGAGAGAAAAACTACTAGTTTACAGTGCTTGTATCTTAGAGAATCACAGTAATGTCAAATAAACATTATAATCAGTGTTTATATTTTCCTAAAGGTTTGTTACATTTTGCTGAAGATGTTAATAATGTAAGCGGTAAAAATTATCATCCAAGAGGTAGGGTGGTCCTCTCCCATTAGCTTTTTGCACAATCGTAGTGCAACTCTTACATCATAAAAACCCTATTTGCATGTGTTCAAATGTCCATTACCTTTACGCATATATTATAGTGCTCGAGTCATGTGCGTTAAAGTGTGCAAGAAATTTCTATTCTTTACCAATGTCTATATAGAGCTACATCATGCCAGGAGGAAGAGTGGAGCCTTCCTCCCAGAAATGGAAAAATTGAAGAAGATTAAGCTTTGGATACCAGCATAACCCCTCCGGCATTCAGCCCTCCGAATCCCACTTTCATAGAAACCGTTTTCTCTTGTTGAATAATCATGCAAGTGTGAAGGGAAAGTGACAAGACATGGATATGGTAATGAGTGAGTGAGTGTGGGAGGAAGACGAAAAACACTAATGCATTTGGCAAGAGTTAGATGACAGGGACATATGCATAACTGAAGGACTACAAAGACCAATGGGGAACCAATAATCAAAACAGAATTAAGCCTGTAATTTATCACACGTTTATTTTTCGAATCATAATATTAAAAATTGTCCACAGCATTAACAAATCAAGATATTCAGAGAGATGTCAGAAATTAGTTTTTAAAATGTGTATGCCTGAGAATCAGCTCTGTCTGATCTTAAAAAAAAAGATCTTTCTGAGAAAGACACAAAAAAGAAATATTTTTACACAAAACGCGACGATGTCTATAATGGCCACTGCAGTAAATATATCTTAAGTCCAATTTAAAGAAAGAAAGACAAGTAAAAAGAAACCAGCATATGAAATTACATGGTGCAAAGACTGTAACTATAAGGATATCGAGATATAGTGAGTAGGACGAAAAATTGTAAGAACAGAAATGTGATGAAGTGTTAGGAGACAAGACAGATGCTGACGAATATGCTGTTTGTGTACTAGTATCTCTGATGGTGGAAGCTCCACCCGCTGCTCAAAGCAGACCAATGTGTCTCAGAGCAGATCAGCAGGTCAGTTTTAACTTGCTGCCACCTCCTTATATCTGTGCCGCCCCCAGGGGAATCCACATGATGCCACCAGGGAACTAGCACGGCTCAGAGTGCCATTCCAGAGGTGTCCAGGTGTGCACTTTCAGGCCATTTCCTCCGTTCTATGCAGAGATGCAGCTTTAGGAGTTAACTCTGATCCCTGAGATGAAGGGCAAGCCAGTGAAGACCTTCTTCTTGTACTCAATGTAGTCCTCTCCAAAGAAATGGATGAGCGAGATCTCCTCTTCCTCAATGCAGCTCTCGAAAGCGCCAGCTGGCGATCGTATATCCCAGTAGACATACTGGGTTGCACAGAATTATCTGGAAAAAAGGATAAGCGAAAAAATTGGTTTTAAAACAAAAGATTTAAAACAAATCATGCCTTTTATGACTCTGCCAGTCAAAAGTTTACAATAATTATGATTTTTGTGTCTTATGCTCACCATGTCTGTATATTATTTGATAAAAAAAAAGATAAAACGAATAATGTCGATTAATTCTATTTGAATTTTAAAATTTTCCTTGGTGTCATTTTTTGGAAACTGTAATACACATCATTCAAAAGTATGATTTAAACATTTTTTTATCAGGAGGGACACATTACATTACATTTATCAAACATAACAGTAAAGAAATGCAGTTCTTTTGAACTTACTATTCATCGAGGAATCCTGAAATAAAATGTACCAAGGTTTCCACAGAAACATCTTTCAACATTGATAAATAAGCACCACATCAGTCATCCTCTAATATACCAGACTGTAATATTAGAGTATAGATATAATAAATATCATCATGTGACACTGAGACTGGATTAATGGCTGCTGGAAATTCAGCTTTGCCAGCAGGGGAATAAATTACATTTTTATTTCTATTTAATGTATGTGTTTTAAATGTATTTTTGTCAAATTAATACAGCCTTGGTGAACACAAGAGACTTCTAAAAAAAATATTCTGGTAGTGTGAATTTAAGGGACACAAAAAAAAAATAATAAAACAAAGCGTAAATATATATTTAAAAGTAAAGATAATAACAACGATAAGTATTAGTAGTATTCTTATTATTATACTTTTAAGAAATATAAAAAAAATGTATTTGTGCAGTGCTTTAGAAAAAATATGTACTGTGAAAGTATATATATAAGTAATGGTTAAAAGTACCTGAGTGCCAATGCTCCAGTAAAACCAGCCCACATAGGAAGAATGTCTGAAGAGAGCGTAAAACTCCAGTGGTTGACCAGCCACGTGGCTCTGGGACTTCTCATTCTGTACTATGTGGTTGAAGTTGGATCCTGCTGTCAAGCATGGCAGCTTTAAACCGCAAACCCTCCCCACAGAGAACCATCACCAAACCCCCCCAGACAGAGCCAGTTCATCTGCTTCATCTCTGTGGAGAAATAAAAACAAACAGTGAAAAATTCAATTAATTCCGGAAAAATTTCAATAATGACAAAAAAAAATAATAATAATAATAATTCACAGTAACCCTTAGAATAATTTCACTTCCAATCACTACATTACTATGTATCAGGTTTAACAAAGCAAAAAAAATCAAACTCCCGGGCTGCAATTACTGGCCAAGATTGTATCAAACCTGGAATAAGGATATTTTTCCGCAGTGAACTCTATCCAGGAGGAAACGGCTGCTACTGTCTTACTCAACACTGTGGTTGAGGCAGGAATTAGTCCTGCGAGACAACTGTCGCGGGTTGATGATGGCGGTAACCAGGTACTCAGAGTAGTGAGAAAAAAATGAAGCAGCGAACACATATACCTAGTGGGACAATGACATTCAGTTATTTCCCATAACTTCATCAAAAAGTATTCCACGTCTAGACCATTCAGAATTATTTCCAGTCCTTATGTGCATGGTAAACTGTGTAAATGAACCTCAAATAGACCTAACCCCATGTCACAAAGTTGAATTAACAAGCCCGAGTTGTGTCCAGGTTGTATCTGCTAAACTTAAAATGGGGCCCACATCAAAAACCCAAATCCGAGAAAGGCCAGGCTCAGACAGCCACCTGATTAAAAGCAAAGCTGAAGGAGATTGTGAGGCAGTCCGCCTGATGCTGCAAACTCACATACTGTACAGTAAGGCTAATGTCCCTTCCTGGAGGACCTTATTTATATTTGACAGAGAAACCTACACACAAGATCCCATTAGAGGAAGCTTGACGGTAACAGGATTACTACCTGCACCACTAGATAAGAGGCCTGTAGCCTTTGCAACTCCCGGTACACATCTAGATGCCTGTATTCAGTTAAAAAACGTGTATATAGACGCCCAGACCAATCCGTGGTTCAGTTACACAGTTATCATTACATCTTTATACACACACACATCAGATTCAGTACGAGTCTCTCTGGAGTCCTACCTTGCTACTTACAAGGATCCCTTGTTATATGATTAGCAGGAAGCCATTGATAACTGTGATATACGCCGCAAGGGCTATTTTTCCGAACTGCACATCCGTGAGGTCACTCGAGATATCCAGTCAATGTGAGCATAGAAGTTTACAACTCATACAGGTAGTATTATGACCGCCCAGTCCTGAGATAAAAGACTAATTAAGGTACATTATCCTCGGCTTCTAGCTTTTCCAACGGCCTGCCATGTTTAAAACAGAGTATGATTCCCCGCGTGAGACAATCTCGTCTGCCTATGGCCCCCTTCCAGGAAGCCTCCACTCTCTGCCTGTGCTTTGTTGACCAGTGTTGTCTTTTCACCGCTCTTTGATACACTCATGTGTTTTTAAAAGCAGACTGCGGGGGTATTTTATCCCTCCCGGATGTGCGAATTGTGAAGCTGAAGACATGAGCCAATTGTAGTTAAGTAGTAGTATTGTGAAAACGTAAGGAATAATTTCATGCGTTCACAAAACGAAATAATAATAGATACTAATGATTATTCTAACGCACTACTTTATGGCCCTATCTCTAACTCATTAGATTATGCATATTATATATATATCCTGTAATATTTAATAATTTTTTTAAACCATCATGCAGTCCAATTGCGCAAAACGTATACACATCCTGTTTGTTTCAAACCGAATACTACGGCCCTGAAACCAGTTGTTATTGCCAAGATGTTATATGTTACTAAAACATCACACAAATATTAATATAGCTTACACAATGAGGAAATGTTTTTCAATACACTAACCAAATGATGATTCCTCCGTCCCAGATATAGCTGAAAAAGTCAAGAGGTACGCACAAGCGGTCCTGTGTTTGTACACTGATAAAATAATGAGAGTGGAATTATTTATCTAAATGGAACTTAGAGAGTTGATGGTGGTATTGATCTACCAACAAAACATAAGGGCTACTAGTCAGCGTCAAATCCAACAAAGCACAATACTTCCTCCTATAATAATAACAACTGCATGGCGCTCATGAGCATGAGAAATAGCATTCATTTGTCTCGTGACACAAGCATATGTAGCGGATTCAGAAGTTCGAGCTGAAAGGCGAAGAGCGTTGTATGGTGTAATAAATGTGAGATGGAGATCTCCCCTTGTGTCCTTCTTTGTGTGGATCCATGATCCGCCTAGTCATGCTCGGGCGCCCCGAGGTATTGAAGCTGGGACTACTGGATCTGTGGTGACCGTGTTGCATGTACTGTCCTTGTTGCTGGTGCTGACTCGATATCTGGCCGTGCAGTCTATTCCAGTGGATTTCTCAATGTGTCACCTATCAACACCCAACCACATGAAACACAAAAATGCCACTTACGTATATCCTTCGCCAAGGCCCAATCCTTGCATAAGTAGTCACTTTTTTCGTTCACATGACACCTCGTAGCTCAATTTTTCATCATTGAATTACTGCCCTGCAGGTATACATAACTTTCTCCTGCAATTATCATCTCAGTCTTATTTTCCCAATTTTTCACAAACACTATATCTAAAAGCAATCACAGGATATAATAAACATTGACAAGGAGGGATATAAAATGTTCCAACACAGTGGAATATAATCACTGCATTTGGAAAGTAAATATGACAATTCTCCCGCTCTTTTAAAACCCAAATAATGCCCCTGCCCCGGTTTAAGCTTAATCCTCAGGATCAACACACTGTCCCTATTTTGCGTGTAAATGCGGTAATGCTGTGTAATGTAGCTAGCACCAAAGCCCTGAAAACAGGAGGAACATTTAAATATGGTTTCTTTTTGTCAGCATGAGTAACAATCTCCAAAACTGGCTGCTCACCTTCCTCACCTGCACTATCAACCCTTGTTTGACGCCTCGGTTGTGGAGCTCCACATCCCTGTGTCCCTGGGGTTTTGCAGAAAAGACCCTGAAAAGGGTTTTCATGAAAAGGTAAAAATGGTGTCATCATTTATTTGTTTTTTAATCAAATTACTTTGATTATACTACTTTTCGAATGTTTTTGGTTCGGTATATTAAATGTTTTTGAAAGAAGTCCTTAGCCTACCCAAGGGCTGAATTTACTTGATCAAAAATACGTAAATGGTACTATTGGAATAATTTTCAATTTCTATTTGAATATTTTAAAGGGTAATTATATTCCGTGGACAAGGCGAATTTCAGATCATTACTGCAGTTTTCCCAGTGTCACTGATCGGCTTAGAAATGTGATAAACTGGTGCTCAAGAAACATTATTTATTTTTTGTATCATTTAATGCTTTTACGTCATTTTTGGGATCAGTTCAAGACGTTCTCTGAATAAAAGTTATAAAAAATATTCTGAGTGTAATATTACTTTGTACTACAAGAGAAAAGATACAATTAATATAAGGGGTTTCATTGTTTAAACATGTTGAAAAGGTCACCGGGCAACAATCTAGATTCGGTTTGCAGCTCCTATCTTGATTAAGTGTCAAAAGTTCAGTCCCTTTGGCTTTTTGTGGCCTGTTTGTCAGAAACCTGGTAGAAAATAGAGCATTGTTTATGGGTAGTAATTAACACTTCAAAACAGACACCAGAGTTAAACACCTTCATAAAAATTACGTCCTTTCATTTTGAATATGAACATTTGTCACTTGGCTTTTTTCCATGCAGGGACTAAAGGTATTGGAAAATTGCCTAATAGTCCTAAATGGTTCATTCCTGTGGTCCCACGTGTAAAGGATACACATTTTTCTGATAAACGATGTAGCAATATAGCAAAACATGCACAATGATCTCAATCACCACTTCAAAAATATGTCTGAAATATTGATCTACCTCTCTTAAAAATTGCTTTTGTGTGGAGGCCTCCATATCTTCATAATCAGTCCAGTCAAAGATGTCATGTCGAGAGTGGGCATCACATCTCCACCTGATACTTCTGACCTGAGTACAAAACACTATTCAGTATTCATGCCACTATATGAAGTGTTTGAAATTACACTTTTCATGAGACCCTCAAATCACTTCACATTGATAATTCCAAATTTGGAGGTATTTGTTATACCTTTTGAGCCAATAACAAGAATTGTTTAATGTGTTGGATTTAATTGATGGCATGAACCTATTATCCCTCATAATGAAGGTCACTGGGATTCAATTTATTTGGGCCTGTTTCGAGACACTGATAATGAGAACTGAGATATTTTTTTTAATCAGTGTGATTAAAAAGACTGAACACTAGATGAGGTTTACCTGTGGTTTTCCTGAGGTTGTGGCTTTGTGGCGCGGTGGGACTGACTGCTGCAGTTATGGGCAATATGAAGGACCAACGTGTGGCTGCAGGGAACACTGGCTCTGTGGGACTCCCAAAGGATTTTTATGAGCCTTTGATCAAAAGAAACCCTCCGTTTCTTTCCTAATGACAAAGACTCTATGCAAAGAAAATGGCAAGTAGATATTGCAGGACAGTTTATAAGGATTTTACTTTGGAAAGTTGAGGATTCCTTTTACCTTCATCATGAGTCCCAACGTGTGCCCTCCAAACATCTTGTAACCAGTGGACGTCTCATTGCCTTCTCTGGAGTCTCAGCACCAGGAGAAATATTAATTTGCTCTGGAATTAAAGAATCAAACCTCATGGAGTTTCTCTTTTTCGGAGTGATTATCCGTCTTCTATCTGGCTCCATCTCTAAGCGGACGGGACTGAGGCCCTCCAGGTCTGGCCCTTCATTTTGGGTGTGGACCACAGTAATGTGGGGCCTCTCTCTGAGCTGACCTGCTGTCATCCTCTTCTTGTGACCACTGTGCTTCCTGTGATGACTGTGTTGATGTATGGATGCCTCTGGCCTGGGCGGATAATGACATTGTCCTGAAGACTTCCGTGGCTGAATTGTGGCCCGTTTCGGTGCTCATTGTTCCCCATGGTCACCAATTCAAGGAGGAAATGAGCCGAAATACCAAACTAAAGCCACCCTCTATTAGTAATCAAGAATAAACAATAATACAGCATAAACAATATAAATCACTATATACTATCCTTTCAAAACTTCTGGGTGAGTAGGATTTTTATTTAGTTATTTTTTGAAGGAATGCATTATTTCTTTTATTTACAAGGATGCTTATTAGACTGATTAACTTGAACAGTTAACGACATTTATATGTTAGTTATTTCTATTCAAATAATGTGTTCTTTTGAACTTTTCTATTCATCGCAAGAACCTGAAAAAAATTCAAGAAGCACAAGAAGTCAAACTGATATAATACATGTTTTTTTGATCACCAATCAGCATTTTTAAAATTATTTCCTGAAGCCTCATGGTAAAACTGAATGCCTGGATTAATGGCCTTTCTGAATTCAGCTTTGACAGCAGAGAGAAATAAATTATTTGATATTCTATATTTTATTATATTTATATGAAAAAGTATACATATACAGAGTACTATGACAAGTGGCCTGATACAATTCAGTTACCGAGGAGACTGTAGTATAGATGCTAGTCTCCAAAAATCTGTTCTCATTTTTAGCAATGTGTCACAGTACAAAAAAGAAATTAATTTAGATTGAGTTACTGGCTTTGAGACAGCTAAACGAAGATGGGCAGAAAATTCCCTCTATTCACACATCAGATCTTCAAAAAACCACCTGGTCTCACCACAAGCTTGCAGGACTCAACTCACGGAATCGAAAAGAAAAATAATGTCTTGAAAGAAAAACCAAAGACCAACAGCTTGGACAGACCGTTTGATGTTTAGGTTGCCTTTCTCTTTTGGGAACGTTTTGCAGTGGCTTTGGGAGTCCGCGCAAGGCTCTACATTGGTCTTTGCTCTTGCCAGAACCACGGGACAGCACTGAGTATATTCTGGCTCAAAGATTCTTCATAAGCAATTGTGTCTGGGGGAGTTAAGAAGCATTACTATAATACCCTATCTGACCTTATACAATATGAAAAGAAGGTTCAAACAGACGTGTTAGCGCATTCGTCCTAACTGTAATTTTTCTAAGCATCTTAGAGGATGAGGATGAAGAGAACAGTATCCAAGCCAAGGGAATTTTATCCTCAGAAAATGGATTATATACACACTGAGCCAGATGAGTGTGACTAATTAAACAAGCGAATTTAGCTTTCATGTACTGACAGACTAGAGTTGTGACAAATCCAACATTTCCCAACTGCTGCTGCATTTACATATATGAACGGCAAAACTTGGATGTTAACTGAGAGCTTCTGATTTGGATGCTATAGATGAAGCCTGAGGATGTTGAAAGATTTACAGGAAAATGATTCAGTTTAGTTGAACTTTTTCAGCTTTTGGTGCAAAATCATCATATATGTCACCACAGTTTTTTTTTAGAACATTACGAATTGCAGGAGGCACTAAAACACCGTTAAAACTTCAGGAAAATCTTTTTAAACATTTGTTCATAATAGGCTAACCATAGGCTATACCAAAAAAAAGAAAATCAATCATTTGAAATTTGTCGCAATAACAATTTCTCTTTGAGCACAGCATAATTTACCAGAAATTAAACGCAAAATAAGTGTCCTCTGTTTCCTATGCCACTGATCATGGTTCATTTTATCTTTTTTAAATTTCAGGATCCCACTGTCACCCCGTGCTGCCGGGAGCCCAAAAATATCAAAGCTTCACCCCTTTCTCTCAATCTGTGAAAACAGTGACATGATTAACTTGGGGAAAGGGGGCTTCCCCTTTATCAACCCTTTTCCAGATATCGCAAAACTAGAAAAGTAATATCTACATATAACCTTTGGCAATAAAACAACCTTTCTGAGGTAATCCCTTTTAACAAAATTACTAGTGCATCTATATTACAATCCTAAATTAACTCTACTGAGCAAATAGTTTAATACCTGCACTTTTTACTTACCTCATAAAGATCTCAAAATGATAAAGACCATTAAAAAACATTCAAGGAAAAGAACAAGGAAGTGATCACCTGTTCTCCGGTGTGTATTTGTTTTTTTGGTTGCAGTCGTGAGCCCCAAAATGACGCGCGCGCGTGGGGAAGTCTCGACTCTCATGAAGACTGCGATCGCGAGCGTCCCCCAACCCCAAATACCGAACAAAAGAAGGCTCTCAGCCATCTCTCACACTGAATTTAACCAATGGTCTGGTGTGAATTTTTTTTAAGGGTTTTGGTTTTGGGAAAATGTTTGGGGAATGTTAATACAGTTACTCTGTGAAATGTGTTTATGTGGCTATATTAAGGCTATATTAAATACATTATATTAATGTAGCTATATATAATAAATTGTGGATTTAAAATGGCCTGTGTGTTTGAAATGTTCAGTTATCAATATTTTCCAGTTATCATTCAAATGAGTAACGTTTTATGCCTATTTTAAAGCAGTCTTGTTGAAGTTTATAGCTTACAAACATTTATTTGATTTAAATTTAAATTTATTTCTATCATATTGTTATTATTTTAAGGAAAATCAAAAATATAAAAAAGCGAACCTTTAAAAATTTTTTTAGCCTATTATTATTTAATTTCCCCCGTGGATTCAATTTTCCTTTTTTTTTTTTACTTAAAAAAGCAACACCCTACTGTGCATCCCCTTTCGGGTCATTTATATATTATTGAAGCGCGAATGGCCTATTTCACGTTTCTTTTTTATTGATATGTGACAAGCGCGAGACGCGGGTTTGTGTGGAAATATTTAATAGCTGCTGCCATAAGACACATTTTTTAAAACGTTCAGTCCCCCGCAATAGCCAAATTTTACAACCCAGGCATTACACAAAGTAGTAAAAGCGCCCACACCAATTGTAATTGGGCAGCAGGACCTATATAGGCCAGTACCAATTTTTGGGTAACGCGGAAAGTGTGTAATATGGACAGTCCTACGTCTAACATCTAAATTGTAGGGGTACTGATCTGTAAAATTTTAAAAAATTTGCATCGCCCCTTGGCCAAAAACCCATGCCTTTATTAGGCTATCTGTAGGCCTATGGGTTAATTATGTGACACCGTACAACACTGACAAAAAACCGTCACGGGTATAGCCAGCGCACTGAACTAAAATTACTGCTGCTCGGTTCTGACCCGCTGCATTCTTGAAATTTGACAAATTTTGGGCGGGGTTCTTTCCCCAGACTTCCCCCGGGGGTTTGACTTTTGGAAACCGGGTGGCCCAGGAGTGTTTGGTGGATGACAGTAAATGGGAGGTGGAGGGGGGTCCAGTGGAAAACAGCAGTTGAAAGTTTGCTCATTCTCCGGGGGAACGCACGTGGCTGCCCCTCAGCGGGAGGCAAAAATCATCCGCCCCCTCCTCCCGTTTTTTTAATTTAAGTGCATCACACACCGTTTAGATGTCCCAAATTTAAGCTCGACACACCCTGAACACGTATCTGTTGAGTTTCCCCATTTAAATCGAAAATAAACACCAAACTGTGAGGATTTAGGTTGGGAGACATTTTTTTTCAAG
>NC_056618.1:17640479-17688273 GCF_018340385.1 Cyprinus carpio
ATTTAAACTGACCAGTGTAACCTTTTATATGTTTGGTTGACTGTACTTAATCTTAATAATGAACAGACTGCGATGTAAGTTTGAAGTTAGAATGCACTTTAGATGTTCTGTGTCATTTATACCAAACACAAATGTTGCTGGTTGCTAGTGTGTTTGCAGTACTACTATTATTTATTTTTTATATATTTTATTTTTTATATTTTTCAGTTTAATTGATTTCTATTTATAAAATTTTATTTCTTTTATTTAAATGTATATTTAAGTTTACATTTATGTTCCAACAAACTTGAAAAATTCTGCTTGATAAATGCTCTAAAACTTTTATGTAAATGATTGACTTATATATATATATATACATATATATTTATTTATTTATTTATTTTATATATATATATATATATATATATATATATATATACATATATATTTATTTATTTATTTATTTTATATATATATATATATATCTTCCGAAACCAAATTATCTGAGCTACATCCACATTCATTTTTGTATGCATGTATATATATAATATATATTAATTACCTGTTTTATATATTTAATACTGGTCAGTTTATTGATTTGTTTGGTTAACTTCAGATATTTTTTTTTTATTTGTAATACCGTGCAGTGCACAAAAATAAGATTAGAGAGTGTTCAAGTCAGTGTTCAATAAATGATGATAAGTTTAGAAATGTTGTGCATCCACTTATTATAAGTGTGACATTTTAGTATGCAAATGAGGGGGAAAACTTCAAGATATCGGCCCTAAAAATCGGCCATCGGCTGACCCTGACCTCTAAACATCGGCATCGGCAATAGAAAAACCCATATCGGTCGATCTCTAGTGGGGGGGAAATGCGTTCTCGAGCCAGCTCTGCATGGAAACTGGCAAGGAAAGAGGGGAACGAGAGCAGCGAGGACTCACGTTGCCCACTGTCGTCCGTGGCTTCTTGGGACCAGGAGATAGAGGAAACAGCTCTTTTAATGGAGGTTTGGGTACAAAAAGAACGAAGAACAAAGGATTCTCCCCCGGCTCTCCTTTTGGGGAAGGAGTGGTCCTGCTACCATCTCCTAAAGAGCTGACATCCCCAACTCTGGGTCGCCCATCTCAGGAACGCCGCTTGGCCTGACATTTGGCAGGTTTGGGGGCAGAGACGGGCTGCGCCACCCTTCTGTGGCCATCTCCTCGCTGTGGCCGGGGTGGAGGCTGCTGCTGTGGCCGAGCAGGAGTGGAGGAGACCGCAGGGGGGCACCCTCAGCGACAAGCAGGCTGAGGCGGCTGCAAAATTCTCCACGGCGTCGTCGTAGAGGCCAGCCTTAGAGACCGGGAGTTGAGGAGCTGAGACCGATAAGACTTCCTCATGTCTGCCAGGTTTAGCCATAGGTGGCGCTCCTGGACCACCAAGGTGGACATCACCTGACCCAAGGAGCGCACAGTAACCTTCGTTGCCTGGAGAGCAAGGTCAGTAGCAGTGCGCACCTCCTGCAAAACCTCTGGGTCAGCACTGCCCCCCGCGGCAGCTCCTTTTGAGCACCTTGGCTCAGACTTGAAGACCCGGGGTAGGCAGGCGGAAGTCTGAACCGTAGCTCTGTAGCTTCAGCCACAAAGTGGATGAGAACTTCGCTGCGTTTGGAGTGGAAGTTGGGGGGACCACCATCAGCCATGTGGAGGCTTGAGGACACAATTGCAACGCGAACAACGCTCCGCACTGGGGTATCCCTGCATACCCTTTTGGCTGCTCTCGCCGATCGCCGGGCACTTGAAGGCGAGGAAGCCCCAGAACGACAGATCGGTTAGTTTAAAGGTGCACTTCCATGAACCTGGTGCACCTCCAGGAAGAAGGAACCCGGAAGGGGGGGGGGGGGCGCGATGATCAGCGGCGTGATAGCCCCAGGAACCAATCATTCCAACCTAGCAGCACCGGGACAGGGTGGAGGATTCCACTCAAGCACCCCTGATGCTCTCAGCTTCCCGGGAAAGCCGCGGCCCGTCAGCTCAGGATCATGAACTCGGGCAACGCTGGCGCTTCTCGAGGAGGCAATGCAGCCGAATCCTCATCTCCCAAGGACTCAAACCCGCCTTGTGATCCGCAAATCGATGATTTGGAAGTCTTCCTCCTGAGCCCTGAATGAGATGCCAGGACTTCCTGAAGAGAGGGTACAAGCAAACTCTCCAGAACGTCAACCGGCTGTGGCGTTCGTGAGGGGGTGTGTGTCCCGAGGAGGCTGGCTCGTCGTGGGAAACCCACACGGCGGTAACCCTCAAGATCACCCTGGCCACCAGCCCGAAGTAGCCCTCTTTGCGAAGAGGAGCTAGATCGGGTGTGGCAGAAGGGACCTCTATACCTTTTAAGGTAATCAAGTCTCGATCTTAATGCGAGAGATGGTCATGTCTCCGCAATGAGAACATGAGTCATCCATGAATGGAGTTTCTCGCGTGCTGAAAGCTCTAAACACATGACACACAGCGATCGTGGCCTTCACGAGGAGCCATATATCTCCCGTACTCCAGAAACAAAGGGCGATTGACATCTTCAAAAAGACGCAAACACAACCTGAAACTTTTTAGAAAGTTTTTCAGAGTAGTGTTGAAGCGCTAGAGAACGTTGGGAAGAAGGCGGAAGCTCTGACTAAACCGCTGAATCAAAATAGCCACCAACACCAGCTGACCGCTGCTTAGGAAAGCTTCCTCTGGTGAAAACCAGCAGAAGATATGCTCTGCCTGGGGTTTAAAGCTTGAATGCGAAGCTGGCTTTTGCCGCTCCTCCTTATAACCACACAAAGCGGGGCAGAGCTTATGTATGCAATCCTGCAGACTACGCTACCACTGTGTACCATTGGCCTCGCTTTCTGCTACCACTCAAAGGTGATTGGACTCGGCGAGACCCCATTCATCTGTCCCTCTTTCTGACATAACGCTGAACGTGACTGACTGAAAGGGAACAGCGACTTATCTAGGTTACGTGCTTTTAAACTAACATTGTAATATGCTTTAAGTGTTCCATGTCTACAGATTTTATTTTTAAGCAAATCGTGATGATTTGAGAAGGCTAAATTGATCCAAACATGATCAGCTCAGCTGCCCGCTGCTATCCGCTTGGTGTTTTCACTCAACAAAAACAAAAGAATTGAATTTAACGAACAAAAAATTTTCCAATTTTTTTTAAAATGAATTAATAATGAAACATTAAGAAATATAACTTTGCAATTAAAAAAACAAACAACTATTTTTAATGGCTGCAACAGCAACTGTGGAAGCGAGAAAGAAAAGAGACACGGGCTCAGTTGGACTCATGCCGAGGATACCTGCAAGCTCTCGCACAGGCAATGGTCTGCTATAAGGCCTAGGTTTTAGGCCCGTGCTGGGCTCTCTACCTGAATTCTGTGTTTGAAACCAATGTTGTGAATCAGGAGGTTGTTTTTCTAATTAAATGACAAAATTTTAAGTTGTATTGTGTTGTCTATTTCCTTTTTTACATTTTTACTAGATTCCCCAATATCCCAAAAGACTCCAAACTCTGTATTTGAAACCAGATATTAGTGCATTACATTATTGTTATTTTTAAAATGGTTTAATAATATTTAAAAGCTCGTTTTAATTAATACAAAGGAACGATAAAAATAAAATGAATAAAATCAGAATCAGAAATCAGAAAGAGCTTTATTAAGCTAAGTATGCTTTAAGATACAAGGAATTTGTTTTAGTGACATAAGCTTCCAGTACACAGAAACAACAACACACAGACAAAAAAAAATAAAAAAAGAATTTGGAAATAAATAAGTTGTATAAACAGTTGTGCTATAGATGATAATGGAATAGAATTGAGTAAGATGCAGGGTTGTACTAGGGATGGAGGAGTAACAAATAAATATAAGGATATTGCACATTTTTATTGCATAAATGGGGGAACATTTAACTGTTCATGAGGTAGATTGCCTGGGGGAAGAAACTGTTCTTGTGCCTGGCTGTCCTGGTATTTGCGTCTCTGAAGCGCCGGGCCAGATGGCAAAAAGTTCAAAGAGGGGGTAACTTGGATGTGAGGGATCCGGAGTGATTTTCTGAGCCCCTTTTCTCACTCTGGATGTATACAGTTCTTGAAGAAGGGTGGGCAGGGGGAGCACCAATAATCCCCTTTCAGAAGTCCTGAACCGCTCTCTGTAGTTTTCTGATGTCTGATTTTGTAGCTGAACCAAACCAGACAGTTATTGAAGTGCACAGGACAGACTCAATGACGGCTGAGTAGAACTGTTTCAGCAGCTCCTGTGGCAGGTTAAACTTCCTCAGCTGGCTTAAGGAAGTACAACCTTTGTTGGGCCTTTTTAACAATGGAGTCAATGTGATTGTCCCACTTCAGGTCTGAGAGATGGTGGTCTCAGGAATCTGAATGACTTCCATCAGCCACAGTGCGTCTCTGATGGTGAGTGGGGGGAGGCGGGGGGGTTTCTCCTGAAGTCCACTATCATCTCACTGTTTTGAGCGTTCAGCTCCAGGTGTTAAGACTGCACCAGGCCGCCAGCTGCTCAACCACTGGTCTGTAAGCAGACTCGTCACCACTGGATGAGGGATGAGGACCGATGACTGTAGTGTTGTCTGCAAACTTCCAGGAGTTTGACAGAAGGGTCTTTAGAGGTGTTAGTCGTTGGATGTAGAGCAGGGGTCGGAAACCTTTTCGGCATGACGTGCCAGTTTTATTTTTCTGGTTAACCCACTGTGCCAACACATGTTGTAAGTAAACTAAACTCATTGTTTGTAGAGAGAGAGGACAGAACGCAGGACAATATACACATCTCTCTGCCTCTCCCTCTCTAAATTGCTATATTTGAAAAAAAATTTGGATGGTGATCTATTTTCATGACGGACGGACGTAAAGACACAAGGTCTGTAGTTTAAGTCCTGTTATCTTGAGTTTCCTTGGAACCGGGATGATGGCTGGAGCATTTGAAGCTCGAAGGGCTAGCTCTGAATCATGCTTGAAACGAAAATTTTGGTCTCTTTGCGCTCTTGCTTTGATTGTATTGCGAGAGAGTAGCCTACTTTGATTATGGTTACACTTAATAAGAACTAAGAAAGCCCACAGTTTTTTATTTTTTATTTTAATGATCAAATTTGTGAAAAAAAGTTCAGAATAGGAGGTCAACACATTAAAAAACTCATAGCCTGCAAGTACAATTCTATCTAGCTCTGAAGAGTACTCACAAAATCATGACAAAAAAGAAGTCAGTTCAATATTTGTGGCAAAATATTTTACAGTGCTTGAGTATTGTCTGTTACTGCATATTATAATTCATACTCATAAAGCAGAAGACTGAGATGGGCATTTATTGCAAGAATTCAAATGCAACTGCATTGACTGACTATTTTTCCAGGCATGTTTTTCATCAGTTAAAGATTTCTTAAAGATAGTGAAAAAAAAACTCTTCTATAGTCTAATCGTGTGAAAACCCTATGTCTTGTCTGGGCTCAGATTTTTGGCCTTACACTTTGATGCTTGTCTTAAATCTGTTTCAGCGTGTTTACACGTTATATTTGAGTATATTTGCATTTTAATCTGGACCTGTCAATGCCAGTCCCAGAAAATTTTATTATTATTATTATTATTCATTATTTTTCTTATTATCATTATTATTCTGTTCTAATGTAATTTTCATAACCAGGTGTTTTTGCTTAAAGCATTAATCTCACTCAAATTTGATACATTTCTCTTAAGACAATCGTAAACTCTTTAATTTACAAAATTGTAACTCATTTAGTTTTAAAAGTTTGCTTAAAGGGCTGGTTGACATGACAGCATTTTCCATGTCCACACAACATAAAACATTTAATTAACTTAATATTGTCTTTTTAAAAAATGTATGTTTGTTACTCTGGACCCCTTGTTATAAAAAAACTGCTTTGGTTATTAGATTTATATTATTATTATTATTATGATTGGATACATTTTTTAACTAAATCTCCAAAATGGTCCTAAGGTTGTGACTGTGCTCAAGGATGTTCAATAAGATTACCAACTTTTGGAAATTAAAAACGAAAAACATAAAGGTTAATAAATACCTCAGGCATATTTTTTTCAAGTGTCTATTTTAGTAATTGGCGATCCATTTTTCCCCCCCATATATTTCTAAAAGCATATGCAAAACTTTTTTTTTACATTATGTCCACTGAAAAACTTCTCCGGTGTGAACAGCATTCCTGTTTTAAACTCCATGGACAACTTTAATTATTTAAAGGGCCAGAATAGTGTTTGTACAAAAAGCATTTTTAAAACGGTATATTTCGTCAACTACCCAAATATAATTTCCTATCTATATCTTGAAAGATAAATTATATTGAGTAAAACAAAATTGGTAGAACTTTACAATTAGGTTGTCCTTGTCTAGGATGTGTTACATTGGGATGGATGTGGGTAGGTTAGGTGAAACTGCAGGTATGGGGGCCCATTTTGAAAATCTGCCCTTTATTTTTTTATGGCATAATATAACACCTCCTTAAATGTAATCTAAGAACATTCAAATGTTAATATCCTATTTTTTGTACGCATTTCTAGTGTTTCATGTTGCAGGTTTTAGCCTATTATTCTTGATTTATTCCAACTTATTTTGTTCAAGGGTTATTTAAAAAAAATATATATATATGGTGTGAGTCAGCGTAAAGTGCGTTGTGAATAGTCTTCATGAACGTGCAGTCTTGAAACAAAGGACCAACGACCAAGGTTCAGAATTTTTTTCGTTCAAAAACCTTTCATTCGCATGTAGATCAAAAATGAAAGCCCGTAATAACCCATCATTAAAAAATTGCTGTAGTTTTACTGTTTGTTCAAAATGACTGTTTAATAATCATAACATGCAGTAAGAGCATTTGCTGTACATTTAAATTTTTTTTTGTTTTTTTGAAAGCGTTCGGATGCAGACTACGACGGATATCTCATGTTTTGCAAATTAACTTTCTAACAAATCAATTTTTCTAAATTAATTTTCGAATTGATTTTAAGGGATAGGAAAATGATGCTATGATAATTGGAAATTGTTGTTTTATTTTGTTATTTGATTCTCCGTTTACAAAAAATAGTAATTCCAGTCAGTTTGAAAATCTAGTCCCTTTCGCCACAGGGCGGGTAGTTTCGGTGAACGACTTAAACATGCCGACTGACTGGCAGTTAATGCCACGGCCATGCGGTGGCGGTAATAGGCATTTAGGCTTGTCCACATACTGTATACACCCACTTATCAGTTTTAAATGAGTATATGATTTTGTTGAACTTCAGTCGTTAACATGGTGCTGTATATAAATACGCAAGTATATAAAAAGTGTTTATGTTGCTTTCTGAAATGTCTGTGTACTTGACAAATATTGCATTCAGCTCACTTTCATCTGTGATAGAGTATGCAAACACCTTATGAGTGTCTATAATGGTAGCAGAAAGTGTCCAGATTGACGTGTTTGATTTCAACCCCCTTACGCCCCTGACTGATAAGCGGCTAATCTTTTTGATTGCGTCTGTGTCAAATAAGTCTCACTTAACAACGGGGCTTTGTTGCTATAGAAACTATTTATTTAACAGGGTGCAACAGACACAGTCTCGATCCCTATGTCTCTATGGCTACCATGAGATGCATAAATCACATCCACTACACATTAAACATGCGATAGATTTGCAATTTAACTGTACCAGATAGGTTTATTTACATCTGCCGGGACCTGGTCACAGTCAATTCTTGTGTTTCACATGGTGTCTTGAGACACTTGCTGATCCGCGTTGCCGATGTGCAGTTGTTTCACGCTTATGTGGGCTCTTCGCTTGTCGTTTCCACAGTTGTTATCAGCCATTTACGACATTCTGCAGGCCCACTTTCTGTAGATGTTTCTGTGGTTCGACCTCATCTCACATTCCCACTCTCAGGAAGCAATGACACCACGAATGAGCGAGCGGGCACTCTCTTGCGTTCTTGACCTCCACTGGGACCGTTCTACGACTTTTCACTGTCCAGTTCATCAGCACCACATAAACTGGCTTCAAACCTCAGGTAAGTCATGCAGCCCATGTCTCCGATTAAAGTAGAAAAGGATTGTTGTTGCTTATAGCAAAAAAAGGCTCTTTCTCTCACCAACCGGTCAGTTTGGCCACCTTTGGCTGCAGGTTTTTCTTAAACGTAGGCGGTGAGTACGAATTTTACTGGCGCACGATCAACAATGGCAGGGCTATCCCCTGTAGAGGAATGTGGTGTTTGCGCTGGTAACCACATCAAAGCGAGGAGACGGGTCAGGTAGAGGGGTTTGGAACTTATAGTGGATCTTTACTGGTGTTGTTATTCCTGTTTAGCCGACAGAACCATACACAAGTCAATTTTGTTATTTACATCGGATGAATTACCAGGCCAACCCTCACGGATGAATTTTGCCCGTTTCTCTGCCTTTTGTCAAACCCTAGATGGCCTTCATGGATGCAGATCAAGGATGTCCTGTCTCAGTTCACTTGGAATACAAATGCGTCTGCCCAGAATATCAGTCCTTCACTTATTGACAGCGCATCTTTCACTGAAAAAAGTCTGTAATACCTTCCGGTACTGTTTCTTGCGGCGCTCGGGGCCATCCCTGCTTTATAACTTACTTACTAGTTGTAACTGTTCATTCCTTTTCAGTCGCTGCTACGGTAAGGCTCAACTTTGACTGTGACATGGGCAAGCCAACTATAAACTGTGTCAAACGTAACAGGCTATCTTGTTCGCTGTAGGTCTACTGCTCGTTGCATCATCGCTTATTGGACTTCTCAACAGTGTTTCGGCTAGTGTCTTTCCCCAGGTGCGATTCCGCGGTCACTGCGAATCGCTCAGTCTCATTAAAAGTCTTTGACAGCATATTGGTACCGTGTCCAAGTCTTTTTTATTAATCAATGGTACGAGGGGTTTTGTGGGTCTGTAATAAGGTGAAATCTGTCCAGGCCTTTGAGATACTTCTCTTGCATGCCCCCAGACCCCGGCCAAGCATTCTTTTTCTATCTGCATGTACCTGGTTGTCTGCCTCATTTAACCTCCTCGAAAACAATATGCCATCGGCTTCCAGCTGTCTTCCGTGCAGCTGTAGTAGGACTCCTCCCAGCCTGTAGCTACTCGTGTCTGCTGACACCGCCGTGGGTTTCCCTGAATCGTAGTACGTGAGAACAGGTGCAGTCATTAGAGTTTCTTTTAAGCTTTTGAAATGCGCTTATTTCTTGAGACTGGTCCCATGTCCATGCTACAGTCCCTTTTATTAAATCAAACAGCGGCCTGCCCACTGTTGCCAAGTCTGGAATGTAGCGTCCAATATAGTTTATCATCCCCAGGACCCGTTTCAGTTCACTCACAGTTCACAGCCCTTACTTTCCCCGGGTCAGGCCTGACTCCTCTCTCGTCTATGACGTGCCCCAGGAAATAAAGCTCCTTCTGTCTGAAGATACACTTCTCTTTGTTGAGCTTGAACCCTGCACGCTCGATCCTCTCCAGAACGCACCTCAGATGCTCGTCGTGCTTTTCTTGGGTTTCGCCGTAATGCAATTAGATCGTCCATGTAGACTGCAACTCCCTCTAAGCCTCCTAGGAGTTTGTAAATTTTGTGCTGAAATATATTTCTGGCGCTATGCTAATGGCCAAGGGCAAGCGCTTAAAAACAATATATAGCAAACGGTTGTTATGAATGGTAGTGAGAAGACTGCTCTCCCTATGTAGGGGAATTTGCCAAAAGCTGCTTGCGGCGTCCAACAAAGAAAATATTTTGGAACCCGGCGAGTTTGGCAAGAATTTCATAAGTCGTGGGTAGGATGAACTATTCCCTTTTTACATTTTCGTTTAGTTTTTTCAAGTCTACGGAGATGCGCACTTTCCCGTTAGGTTTCATCACTGGTACCATCGGCGCACACCAGTCCATGGGTTGCGTTATCTTTTCAATGACTCCATTCTCCTCCATTCGCTGGAGTTCGGCCTTAACTTTGGGAAGTAATGGTAACGGCCCTCTTCTCGCGGTGTGGACTGCGTATGACTCTACATTCTCTTTTAGATTTATTTTAACAGGTTTGGTTCTCATTTGTCCCTGTTCACCAAATGCTGCGCTGACTTGCTCGATTCTTTTAACCTGTTAGAGCCATCAGCACCCCATTATGGGACTCACAGCTGAAAGTGCCCTACCTAACTTAAAATTGTAACAGTTCCTTACTTTAGTGTGTCACACACATAATTTTGGGTGTCTTCGGAAAGAACTACCCTTTGGGCTGTACTTTTTTTCAGCCAGAGTTGATAATGCTCAAAAATATTAAAAGTTATAGACACTGAAGTGCCTTGAAAAATGTTTTACCACACTGAATTTTTTTATTTGATATAAAAATACATGAACTCAGTCCTGGAGCAATATAGAAAAGTTATGGGTTGAATGTCTAATGTCTCATGAGATTCTATTTCAAATCTGAAGGAGATAGCATGAAAAATTAGATTCCTGCAACCATTTTTCTAAAACTATGTCTAGTCCCCCCCCCCCCCAATATAAAAAATATTTACCAACTGTATTGAAGGGTTCTACACACTATTTTAATCATTAAACATACCACTGCATATTTTTTTCAAGTGTAAAACAATAGACAGAAACTTAGACAACAAATAACTGATTGAAGCACTAGAAAAATACAATAAAAATAATTTGAGTAAGACATATAATAAGAAAAATAAAAAATATTTAACTTTGTATGCCAATTACAGAACATCCTGAGATTTCTAGAAATGCAGCATTTACAAAGAATTACAATGAAAATACATGCTGATGTGCTGATGGCCAGTTATAGATATGGTAATCATATAAATGCACCATAAAGTCGATAAATCACACTCTATTCATATAGATGGCGTTCACATTGATAGCTGTGATTACACAGTAATAGCGAGCTGATTTGCGCTCAAACAAATGGTAATCATGCAGATAAAGGCAGGGCCATTCAACATAAAACACACTCACACATATATAAAAATTGTTTGAAAAATAAAAAAATAAAGGAAAAGGCGATCGCTAAGTTCCGCCTCCATCAGATGACATGTGCATCACAGCGCGGGTCACGAGCCGTCCGAGAGAGCACAGAATTTAAATAAACAATCTTCCGTACTATCTTTCACTTTTTTTTTTTTGGTGGATCGTCCTCATTCTGTTTGTGACACTGTATGCTACAAAACATGACGTTTTTTTTTACTACCACGACGCAGTTTCTGAGCGTGAGTTATTCCATAACGGACACAAAACAATTCTGGTCCCTGAAGAACTGAAATGTAAACAAAGGAATTATCATCCATATTACAATGTTATTGCTTCATTGGACTAAACGTGCTCCATGAGATGTCGTTCAGTGGACCCTTACCTTTCTAACTAAACCGGGATTTACAGCTGTGGATGTGTTTATGACTCGTTATTACGACGAATCTGGTATGGACTGCGTTTTCATTCTTCATGTTTTGATGTGTACTGCTTACTCCACAAATTTAGCAAATACATTCTTTATAAGCTTTCCATTGGAAAACAGCGATCTGTCGTCGATGATTTTTTTATTTTTACTGAGGCTTAGATCTTTATAATGATAATATTTTGTCAAGATTAAAATTTGTCCCGTTTCATTTAATCTATTCATAATATTGACATGTGCAAACAAGGGGAGTTCAGGACGCCAGCGTTGGGGTGCAGGTTAACAGGTTAACTAAGCCCATCTCTACTGCTTGTTCTCTGCTTGCAAATTGTTCACGGTGTCGCCCTCCATGACGTGAATTGTGAACTTGAACTTTTTTTCTTTGTACTCCGTGGTCGTTTCAAATTGTCCCAAACAATTTATCCTTCCACCTGGGCTGTCATATCTCGCATGTGTCTCACTCAGCTTCACGTTACTTCCAAGTGTGTTTAAAGTCTCTTCATTCATAACTGTCACATCAGCTCAGCATCATCAATTTTAAAATTTACTCGCGAGCCTTGCACGGTCAATTTCACAAACCAGTTCTCTGTGATGTCATACCCCAGTTTTGCTTACCATTCCCAGGTAATATGAATTGTCATCACTTGCCTGTGTGTGTGTTCCTCTTATTACCTCATTAACTGTCCTTGAGTAACACATACGCTCCCAGGTCCTTTCTTTTTACATTTTTGACACTCAGTTTCTGCTGCGGGACATTTTTCCTTGTTGTGATGTTTCGATTTTTCACACTTTCCGCACCAGCCGCCACCGGCCTTTCTATGAGTTTTTCCTCTCGCTGGTTTCTTTTCATCCCATCTTCCCCTCCTTAAGGTCATCTGCGTGTAACCTCCTGAACACTGCTTTGTGCACCCTTCCTCCTGTTGGCTCACATGCTGGGCGATGTCCTCCGCCTGCCTCACCATCAGCACCGCCGTGTCTAAGGTAAGGTCTGTCATCAGCTGCAACTTTCTTGAAAGCTCTTTATCTTTGATGCCAACCACAAGCTTATCTCGGATGTTTTCTGGGCACCGAAGTCACAACTCTCTTTTTCGGGATGGAACAGTCATTAAACTTTGTTCAGCACGGAGTCAAATTCTTTTTTTCTGCTCGTCTCTCTCAAACGTGAATGAGCTGAATATGTTTTTCTGCCTCTGGACCCATGGCATATATAAGGGTACTCGTACCTCACCATCCTCCTCCTTGAGCTTCGAGGCTATCCTGTACCTCGTGAAGCGCTGTCGCCATGCGGCCCATTCTTGAGGTCTATCAAATATAAAGTTTGTGGGTGGAGCGAATTTCACCATTTCTACTACTCCACAACTTCTGACACCATGTCGAATAAGTCTCACTTACAATGGGTTTGTTGCTAAGAACTTATTATATTTAACAGAATGCAGCAGACACAGTCTCAATCCCTATGTCTCTCTGGCTACTGGATTCAATGACAGAATATGACTGTGGCCAAACTACAAAATAAAAGACATGAGAGCAATGAACACGAAACTAAAACAAAATCCAAACCCCACATTAAAGTCCTGCATTTTGCCTTTGCTTTGAGTCAATGTTCACAAGGTTCTGCCATCAGTCATTTGTAGCCTTCAAATAATATAAAAATACATAAATGAAAACTATAAAATGCAACCTTTATTATTTTTTTGCTACTGACCATTCATTATTCATGCTACTGAAAGTTCAGACTCATAAATGAACATACATGAAATATATGGAATAATATATGGAATAAATAAAAAAGGAGAGGAATATAAAGTGCATAAGATTCATAAAATGTGAGTAATTCAGTTGGGTGTTTGCTATGGCAGAGTTTTATTATCTTATGGGAATATAAACTGAAAACTAATAAGGCCAAGGACCTTATGCCTCAAAACAATAAAGTTTATTTGCAAAAGCATCTTAAGTCTAAAGTTGATCGTAGCTTCTTTGGTTGCCATGGGTCTACGATGCACTTAGGCTTACACAATACTTTTGGGAAACGCAGCCCAGATATATAACATCTTAATGTAAATTAGAAAATCATATAATATGCAATAATGCCACAGTCGCAGGAAGAGGTTTTAATACGTTATATTAACGTTCTCTGTGGTGGAGTGAGGCAGTCCGGTGGCGGTGACGTCTTCCACTGTTAGCATGCAGGAAAGAGAAGAAAGGAGCAGGAATCCATTTTGACAGCCTTGAACACGAAGTACTGGAGGATGCTGATCTCCTGGAGCAGCCAAAGGGTTCTCTAAAATCTGTAACACTGTCATTGCCCTGGTATAGGGCAGAAGGTCCATTAGCCTGGAACACGCAGATTAAAGTACCCTGAAGTGAGAAATTTGCTCACCGGAGCTGCTTAACCTTGTTGCAGATGTCTGTGTGTCTTCTGCCTCTCTGGGCTAGAGACTCAGAAACTTGGTCAATCCACTGTGTCTCTCTAGGATGGAGAGTCTGGACGTGCGCATCTGTGTGTTGTCTCAATGGACAAAGACTTTGAATGTAGATTATCATCTGTTCCTCACAGGCTTGAGCCTCAGGAACGTGGTCATATCTGTTGCGCCTCCATCAAAAGCTGGAGGAATCAGAACTGTATGTGTCTGTTGCTTGCCTTCCCTGTAGGGGCAGCACGCAGTCTCTCAGAACTGGTTGTGTCTGTTAGTGTCTCTCCTCTTACAAGGAGTTTTCCGTCTGATACCACACACAGGCCAGAGACTCAGAACAATGTATACTGCTAGTGTATTCTATGACAAAAGAATCAAGGCGGTGTGTGTCTTTTGAAGGATATCTTATCCCTTTCCATGAGGAGGAGATTACAATTTGGCACTTCCCTCTGTGCCTTCGCCAGTTTTCCGTGCTGTGATTGGCCGTTCCATCAGAGCGGGCAAGAGAAAACATTGCCTGTGACGTGGCCATTAAGCTGAAGCAGAATTAACCTCTCATTGACCTTAAATTTTGCAGTAGCACAATTCTTTTGAGTGGACTGTAACTATATATACTGTATGCTTTTCATGTAGAGTTTTTATTTTTATTTTTACTTTTTGGCTTTTTGCAAGTGGACTACGGTATTTTTACAACATGCAAGGCTAAACATACAGACATTCTGTACGATACAATATTTTAGCACAATACATATATTTACTGTATACAATTTATTTACCTTACTGTTACTGTAAGTTGAAATACTTCTTTACACAATTGCTAAATTTTTTTTACATATATTTTTTTTATATTAACCTGTTAACCTGCTCCCCCCGTTTTGGGACTCACAATGAAAATGACCTACTAACTTAAAATGGTAACAGTTCCTGACAACAGTGTGATACACACAACTTTAGTATCTTTGGAAAGAAGACACTTTAGACTTTACTATCCATCATCAGAGTCTATAATGCTCAAAAAATAATAAAAGTTTGTAGACACTGAAGTGCCTTGAAAAAAAATTTACCACACTGAATGTTTTTTTTTTTTTTAACGTTCTATACACATACTGTACATAACATCAGTTCTTGAGCATCCCGGAAAAAGTAATAGGTTGAAGGTCACAGTCTCATGAGTTTATATTTTTAAATTTGGAGACGATTACCATGAAACATGAGATTCCTGCAGCCATCAACACTATGTCTAGTACCCCCCCACCCCCCTGTTATTGAAGGGTTCTACAAAACTATTTTAGTCAAACATACAACTGCATACTGTCTGATTCTTCGACTTGTATAAGTGATTTATTTTAGCACTAGAAAAAATGCAATGAAAAAAACTTTTGAGTAAAAAAATAAAAAAGAACGAGAGAAAAATAGCCGTTGTATGTCAAGTAGATACTCTGTGTTGATTACTGATTGTATGACCAGCAATCACTGATGTGCGGTCATACCAGATGGTAATCACACAGATACAGCCACATTCCCCAAAAAACACACACACACACAACCACAACAAATGTTGCTTTTCCCACCTCCCATAGGGAAAAAAAAGAATTATTGTGAAAAATGCAGATCGCTAAGTGTATGCCTCCATGCAGATGACAGGTGCGTCACAGCATGCATCACGATTTACATCAGTGGGGATGACTTTGTGACCTCGTTATTACGATGAAACTGGTATGTGCTGTGTTTTTATTTTGCCTATTTGATGTGTACTGCTTACACAAATTTAGTAGAATTACAGTCCTTATAAGCTTTCCATTGAAAAATAGTGATCTGTTGTCGATTCTTGAGGCTTCGACCATTTATAATGATATATAGTTATCAAGATTAAATTATGTCCCTTTTCATTTAATCTTGTTTGTAAACAAACACGTGCCAACAAAGAGCGTTCAGTGCGCCCGCGGCGTCTAGGTGGCGGTTAACAGGTTAACTGCTGCTTTTTTGTTGTTGGTTGAGTCTAATGAATGATCTCGACTCCTTATATTATTGACTGATGGATGGATGATCTTTTATACTGTAAACATTCCAGAAATTATGCAATTTCATATTTTAGCTTACAGGGGAATCAGCCATTTGAATGGATATATGCATAGTGCATCATATGTATGATAAGTTTCTTTCTGTCCGTCTAAAAAACATTTTTTTTGTTTCCCTGTTGTCACAGTGAGCATCTTGTAAAAAAAGGTTGAGTTCCAAATGTTCCGGATTTACATTTTACTTGCATTGTTGTAGGCCAATGATTTTTTAGCCTACACAAGGTGTTGTTGTACTGCAATTTTTTGTTTCTGGAAACTAGGACAGGAACCTCTTAACTGTTAGAATAAAACCTCTGAAACACACACAGAAGTCATCCGCCAAACAATGCTCAGGCTTTGTATTCAATAAGGTCACATTGATTTGAAAAAAATAATAAATAGGTAACAACTGTAAGGCAATGTAGTTACACAATGAATTGCATTGTACTGACTGTAGTAATAGTAAATGATGCCATAATTACAAAGACTTATCGCTTAAAACCAACCCAACCATAACCACAAACCACCACAACAAGCTGTTTCAGTTATCAGACAGATGTAGGAGTTTTGCCGGTACCACTTCCGTGCTGAACAGTTTGGACAATGAAGTTGTTTCTGAACATTTAATACATTCACTGTCATGTACCCTCATTAAGTAAATAATTTTCTTTTCCTGATTACAGGATCCACCAGATAGTATTGAACTACAAACTTTGCATGTGTAATGAGAGAAAATGGCTAGAAGATTTCCCACATGCCATCCATCCTGTTATTATAGACACACCGCAATTAATTTACCGTAAGAGATTCTGACAAGGACCAGGCTATCGTTGGTAATTTTTCAAACATTTTGTTGTGTGTGGGTGAACATTAAATGGTATAATTTATAGTAGATTTGTCTCAATCACAAGTTTTCAAAGGTTTTTTGTTTTTTTTTTTTTTGTGTGACTAGTGATTTATATTAGAATGTTTTTTTTGTGACTTTAAAAAATGCTGTTTTTGAGAGCAAAAAATGCTGAGTATGGAAATCTAGTAATTTTTTATTTTAAAAACAGCTTTGAGAGCTGGCTTTTTACTTGAAATAAAGTAATCGCAACAAAACTTTGTCAAAGTGAGGTACATCTTCATTTTTCCTTACACTTTTCACACAAACAAGCCCAGGACATTTGCAAGCTTTTTCTCTTTTTTTTAATGTCAATAGGCATTTTCTCAATACCAAGCATGCAAAGTTCAGACTTGCGTCCTTGGTAGTCCGGACTTGGTAGGGTTAGCTCAGGAGTTCAAAATTATGTCCCCGTAATTCTGCACAAGGAAACAGTAGACATACCTGAGGACTTCACACACCCTCAACCCCGCTGTGGAATTTGATTCTCCATACGGTATAGTAACAATAACACAAACTATTCAATATAAATGAACAACCACCCCACCTCTGCTCGGTTTTTCATTTTAAAAAAACATCTCCTACATTATTATAGTCCCCCACATGTGGTTCAGACAACGCGTGCATACATAATTATATTCACTGCATGCATATATAATACGACTAAATATAAACAACACCATGTCCAATGAACTCATGTCAGGAGCTCCACCAGCAGGCAGCAGGATGCTTCTTCTGGGTCAGCCGTTGCTGCACTGCTGCGGTTTTTCTATAAATAACCCAAAAATAATAAAAAAAAAAGAAAAAAAAATTAAAGTGTCAATAATGTAACAATGTATCCATCCTTGTGGCGTGGATGACACCGAAGAGCATAAGCAGACTGCGTCCAGCATTCATATTCTCCAAAATGGAGCTACGGGTGATTTGGCAGAGACCCAGAGAGAGGAGGGAGTTGTTTAATTAGAACGTCATATTTTTGTTTTTCTTCATGTACCAAAAGTAGTCTCGTCTCTGTCATAATGTTAACGGTTGAATCACTGATAGGCAGATGGACTATTCTGAGGATGCTTTTTATTACTTTACTGAGCCCTGACAAGCTGTTATTTATTTGGCATTCTATGGGACAGTCACAAGCCTCCCTGTTTTCATACAAAAATATCTTACATTGTGTTCTGAAAGATGAACAAAGCTGTTAAACGGGTGTGTTACTTATTATTATTTTTATTATGGTTGTGCAGACACAAAGAACAAACAACAACAGACTAACAGACCCTTCATATAACAAAAATCTGTGCAATGAGCAAAAATGAAGCACCAAAATAGGGCACAAAGGAGAATGACGGTATACAAGTCTTGACCGCAAAAATATTAATTTGGGCATTTTAATGATCATCAAAACAGGACTCACAGTACCAACCCGCGTGGCTCCGTTATAAGTTGTGGTTGTATCAATAAACCGGACCACTTAGATGTGTGATAGAAGGAATCAGAGGTAAAGTGGCCATGACGTGTTGACCCATACTCAGAATTGGTTCTCTGCATTAACCCATCCAAAGTTGCAACACACAGAGCAGTGAACACACACACACACTGGGAACACACACCCGGAGCAGTGGTCATCATTTATGGCTGCGGCAACAGCGGAGCAGGTTTGGTGGTTGGTGCCTTTGCTCACGTAAGCACCACAGTCATGGTATTTAGGGTGGGAAAGACGCAACACACAACAATTTCCATGAGCAGTAAACTGATCCACCGTTCTATTTCTGACCAACTACCTCCAGCGCTCGGACACAAAGTGGCCAGTTTGCTTGACACAGATGTTCCCACTTTGTCACGTCCAGTGTTGCGAACAGGACAAGAAATGATTAACTAGGCGTATCTCACCCGCAAAATCTCACACAGTACATAAGTGGATACAGTTACGATGGCAAGTAGTTGTTTGTACTATGTAGATCACAAATTTTCAAAAAATATTTCAAATCATATATTTTTGCAATCAAGGACGTCTGAGAGGGTGCATGTGATATTCTTGCCATTCAGCCCACATCTGGCCCGCGTGAAATCCATGTGGGCCGGATCTGGGCCGACACTGCATGCTGTCTGGGATAGTTTCCCCAAAAATATGAAGCAGCACAACTGTTTTTAGCATTAAAATAATAAGAAATGTTTAGCAGCAAATGATTTCTGAAGGATCATGTGACATTGAGACTGGAGTACTGATGCTGAACATTCAGCTTAAATCACAGAAATACAGTAGTCTATACGTTAAAACATTTAAATAGATATTTTAAATGTAAACATTTCAAAATATTACAGTTTACTGTATTGTTAATAAATAAAATAAATGCAGCATTGCTGAGCATAAGAGACTTGAAAAAGGTAGAGAAAGGAGGGGGGAATCTGAAAATATTTTTTCTCTACAAAGGGGGGCCCGGCTGAACAAGTTTGGTACAACCATCTGCTCGTACTGGCTGATCTCATGTAGCATGAGTCCAACCATTTCAGGCTAAGGGAGGAGGTGCGCGTTACAGAACATCCAGACTGGATGAGGCAATAAGGAAGGGTGGATGAGATAGAGGGTCGGTCTTATGTTGCCTCATCCATAGCAGCATACCCATTTCCAGGATCACCATTCTCAGTGCTATCAATTGTTGTATCATTTGTCAGTAATTTTTTTAGTTAAATGGCTCCTTTCTCATGTTTATTTAAAAAAAAAGATTAAAAAAAAGAAATCAGCTTGTTTTTTCGTTGTTCGCCCGCCCCCCCCAGGGGTAAAAAATTAACAAACAGCTTGAATGTTCAGGGGTTGCACAAGTTTCTTCGGTCTGGTTGGGTACTCACACTGCGACATTCATTAAATATTACCAGTATAAAAAATTAAATATTTATAATAGTGATAACAGTATTATTGCTTTTTTTTTTCTTTTGTAGTTTAATAAAATATAAAATAACAATAATAAAAGAAACAAAAATAACCAGAGTGATGATACTATCATATTAAAAATAAATTGAGTAGTGAAAGCGTTAACAGCTGCAAACAATGTGGGTATGCAAATGCAGACAGGCTTTTAATTCCCAACCCATGTAATCCCATCCCACATAATTGCAAATATGTCATTTCTTTGGTCATGGTCTGCATGTGTGCACCTCCGTCCCAATATCTGCACCCCCTGTGAATATTCGATTTCTTACACGTGATGGGGAATTAAGCCCGTCTGCATTTGCATCCCCACATTGTTGATCAAAAGAAGATCAGCCCGAAGATCAAACCGAATGCCGTCATCAGCAGTTCCTCAGTTTTCACACGCGGCAGAAAGATAGTCCCTCCTTTGCAAAAGTTTGTATGGATTCTTAAAATGTTTATTGTAACTGCATGTTAATCTTTTTCTTATCAAAACGACCAGACTAATGAATGGCTCGACCAAAACCCTATCGGAGCAGAGCCTAGACAGGGTTTTCATTCTGTGTGAAGATATAAATTCAACTATGCTTTGGTAATAGTTGATCTGTTTCATCACACCGAGCAGACGTATAATCATTTATCAATTCTAGAAAATATTATTTTCCTGGCCAAGAAGAAGAAAGAGCGTTCATACTTCATACAGTATATTGTGTTCATATAACCATCTTCTATCTATCTCCGATGAAGTGCTGTGGAAAGAAGAAGTGTGAAGGGAATGAGCGAATGACAGAACGATTCCATTTGTTATGTTTTGGTAGTGGGTATTATGTGTATATAAAAGAAAAAACAATTGAAAAAAAGTGAAGAAAAAACTGTGGGGTAAGTGGGAAAATATGTCCTTAAATATACTGATGGAAACCATTAAATGAAAAAAGAGAAAGTGAAGTCAAAGTCTAAAAAATATAAATGGATTTGTTCTGTATAAATTTGCTATCATTATGTGTTAATTATTGTTGGTTCTCTTTCTTTCTATGTGTATACCTGCTCAGATTATTGTGGCCGTTAACAATGATTAAAGCCTGTTTGTTACTGTGAAGTAATGTTAAATTCAATAAAAATTAAAAACAACGGCTTGGCTCAACACAACATGAAGCTAACCTGGACAACAACCTCTCCAGATTGACACAAACATAATACAAAGAACAAGCTGATTATTTAGATATGCCTTTAACTTTATCAGAGTTGCATAATGCATTGATGAGAAATACCGAATAATAAAGCTCAGGGCCAGAACGGGTTTCGCCCGCAGAGTTTTTAAAACATTTCTGGGACATAATGGCATCCATTGTTTTACAGGAAAAATGGTTAGAGAAATAAAGATATAAATAAGGTAAGATTCCATCGCCATATGTAATACCGCTTTCATACGATTATTATTGAAAAACCTGATAAAAGATCGCAACTTGCCTTCCAGTTATCATCCACTTTCCTTAAATACTGATATTAATTCCAGGGGTCATATGATGCAATCTAAAATTTCCTTTCTCTTTGGAGATTTACAAGCTCTTGGTGAATATAAGAAAATCTGTAAAGTCTCAAATCCAAAGAGATATTCGTTTATAAAAGTTGAGATTCATCCACGACCCCCCTAAAACGGCTTCGTTCTAAACACGCACCCACATCTCTACGTCATGGCCTCTGCTCACTCAATCCAGCCGTGGCTCACTCAAGCCGGCCGCACGGGTTTCACTCTAGGTCTCCGGCCTCTGCTCACTCAAGCCAGCCGTGGCTCGCTCTAGAGCGCGGCGCTCACTCTAGGCCTCAGGCTTCTGCTCACTCAAGCCGGCCGCAGTTCACTCTAGACCGCGGCTCACCCTAGGCCTCCAGACCTCTGCTCA
Source organism: Cyprinus carpio (assembly GCF_018340385.1). NCBI lineage: Eukaryota > Metazoa > Chordata > Actinopteri > Cypriniformes > Cyprinidae > Cyprinus > Cyprinus carpio. The sequence goes on from NC_056618.1 coordinate 17,662,040, forward strand.
CTCAAGCCGGTCATGGCTCACTCTAGGCCTCCACGCCTCTGCTCACTCAAGTCGGCTGCGGATCACTCTAGACCGCGGCTCACCCTAGGCCTCCAGCCTCTTCTCACTCAAGCTGGCCATGGCTCACTCTAGACCTCCAGCCTCTTCTCACTCAAGCCGGCCATGGGTTCACTCTAGACCGCGGCTCACTCTAGCCTCCGGCCTCTGCTCACTAAAGTCGGCGTGGTTCACTCTAGACCCCGGCTCACTCAAGCCGGCCGTGGTTCACTGCTAGACCGCGGCTCACTCTAGGCCTCCGGCCTTGCTCACTAAAGTCGGCCGTGGTTCACTTAGACCCCCAGCTCACTTCAAGCCGGCCGCGGCTCACTCTAGCCGCCTCCGGCCTCTGACCTCACTAAAGTCGGCCGTGGGTTCACTCTAGACCCCGGCTCGTTCAAGTGGGTCGTTGTTCACTCTAGACCGCGGCTCACTCTAGGCCTCCGGCCTCTGCTCACTCAAGCCAGCTGTGGTGCACTCTAGACCGCGGCTCAAGGGTCTAGGCCGCCGGCCTCTGCTGTCACTAAAGTCCGGCCGTGGTTCACTCTAGACCCCCAGCTCACTCAAGCCGGCCGCGGCTCACTCTAGACGCGGCTCACTCTAGGGGGGGGGGGGTCCCCTCCGGCCTCTGCTCACTCAAGTCGGCCGTGGTTGACTCTAGACCCCGGCTCACTCAAGCCGGCCGTGGTTCACTCTAGACCGCGGCTCACTCTAGGCCTCCGGCCTCTGCTCACTCAAGCCAGCTGTGGTTCACTCTAGACCGTGGCTCACTCTAGGCCTCCGGCCTCTGCTCACTCAAGCCGGCTGTGGTTCACTCTAGACTGCGGCTCACTCTAGGCCTCCGGCCTCTGCTCACTCAAGCCGGCCGTGGCTCACTCTAGACCGTGGCTCACTTTAGGCCTCTGGCCTCTGCTCACTCAAGCCGGCCGTGGCTCACTGTAGACCGTGGCTCACTCTAGGCCTCTGGCCTCTGCTCACTCAAGCCGGCTGTATTTGTAGAATCCACCGGCCGCACCGTTCTCAGGCCGGCCGCGGCTCATTCTAGACCCCGGTTCACTGTAGACTGCGGCTCACTCTAGGCCTCCAGCCTCCGCTCACTCAAGCCGCCGCTGGCTAACTCTAGGCCTCCAGCCTCTGCTCACTCAAGTCAGCCGTGGTTCACTCTAGACTGCGGCTCACTCTAGGCATCCGGCCTCTGCTTACTCAAGCCGGCCGTGGCTAACTCTAGGCCTCCAGCCTCTGCTCACTCAAGCCGGCCGTGGTTCCCTCTAGACCGCGGCTCACTCTAGGCCTCCGGCCTCTGCTCACTCAAGCCGGCTGCGGTTCACTCTAGGCATCCGGCCTATTGTCCGCTCACTCAAGCCAGCTGTGGTTCACTCTAGACCGCGGTTCACTCTAGGCCTCCGGCCTCTGCTCACTCAAGCCAGCTGTGGTTCACTCTAGAACGCGGCTCACTCTAGTCCTCCGGCCTCTGCTCACTCAAGCCAGCCGTGGTTCACTCTAGACTGCGGCTCACTCTAGGCCTCCGGCCTCTGCTCACTCAAGCCACGCTGTGGTTCACTCTAAACCGCGGCTCACTCTAGGCCTCGCGCCTCCGCTCACTCAAGCCGGCCGTGGCTCACTCTAGGCCTCCAGCCTCTGCTCACTCAAGCCGGCCGCGGCTCACTCTAGGCCTCCGGCCTCTGCTCACTCAAGCCGGCTGCGGTTCACTCTAGGCATCCGGCCTCCGCTCACTCAAGCCAGCTGTGGTTCACTCTAGACCGCGGTTCACTCTAGGTCTCCGGCCTCTGCTCACTCAAGCCAGCTGTGGTTCACTCTAGAACCGCGGCTCACTCTAGGCCTCCGGCCTCTGCTCACTCAAGCCAGCCGTGGTTCACTCTAGACCGCGGCTCACTCCTAGGCCTCCGGCCTCCGCTCACTCAAGCCAGCCGTGGTTCACTCTAGACCGCGGCTCACTCTAGGCCTCCGGCCTCGCTCACTCAACCCATCTGTGGTTCACTCTAGACCGCGGCTCACTGTAGGCCTCCAACCTCTGCCACTCAAGCCAGCTGTGTGTTCACTCTAGACCGCGGCTCACTCTAGGCCTCCGCGCCTCTGCTCACGTCAAGCCAGCCGTGGTTCACTCTAGACCGCGGCTCACTCTAGGCCTCCGGCCTCTGCTCACTCAAGCCAGCTGGGGTTCACTCTAAACCGCGGCTCACTCTAGGCATCCGGCCTCTGCTTACTCAAGCCGGCCGTGGCTCACTCTAGGCCTCCAGCCTCTGCTCACTCAAGTCACAAAAATTATAAATATCTTGGTGATATGTGGACTGATTATAAGTATAAGTATAAAAAGCCACAACAGGGAATTAATTTCTTAAAGAAATTACTTTCCTGTAGTGTCCACACACAGAATGCTTCTGATGATTTATAGTGCTTTCATGAAAAGTGTTACAACATTCTGTAGTATTTGTTGGTATCGAAAAGGCTACCGAGATACAGTAGGAAATTAGTAAGAAAAGTGTTAACAATGGCAAGTAAAGTCACACTCCCTGATGGGAGATCAAGTGCACGAAGCAGGAGTTGGTTATTCCTTATCTTCTTAGCACTGGAGCTCTCTCTCTATAACATACAGTAAAGACATTTAGAATGTTATAAAAGAATTATGTTTCAAATAAATGTTGTACTTTTGAAACTTCCATTCTACTAGTACCAAGATGGCGGCGCGTGCACACACAGCGGCTTCTCTCTGTCCCGACAGAACGGTGTTTTCGTGTTTTTTGTCTTGTGAGTCACAGTGTTTTTTTGTACGTCGTCATCATGTCTTTAAGCATGCATACAGTCGTGAGTTTCTGCTGGATGTCGGCAGAGCCGCATTTTTAGAGTTAAACTCTAAAAAAAAACGCTGCGAGATCTCGGACTGCTCCGGAGGCCTACATCATCATCGACCCCCACTGCTGCATCTCGCCCACAGCGGAGGTGCCACAAGCGGCGTGAGAGGAAGCAGAAGAGGGGTAAGCGCGGAGGTATCCGGGCTAGGCTAACGGCTAACCCACACAAGCCATCTATCCCCACCATCGTACTGGCTAACGTACGCTCTTTGGACAATAAAACTGGACTTCATCCGATTATTACGTTCAACTCAAAGGACTGTAAGAGACTGTTGTGTTTTTGTGTTCACGGAAACATGGCCCAGCGACAGCTTTGTGTTCACGGCCATTTCAGCTCGACCAGCTGACGTGCTATCGAGCAGCAGACAGAGCTCTCGTCACGGGAGGAAAAACCCGTGGCGGCGGGCTTTGTGTTTACATCAATGACGCGTGGTGCCGCGATGCTGTTGTGATCTGCAAACACTGCTCACCCCTGGTGGAGTTTATGATTATTAATTGCCGGCCGTTCTATCTGCTGAGGGAATATACTGCCATACTGCTCGTTTCGGTTTACATTCCCCCGAACAACAACAACAGCAACAGGAACGATGCACTAAATGAACTGCACCAGCACATCAGTGGAGCAGCAGACAGCACACCCTGATGCTTTTCTCATCATAGCTGGGGATTTCAACCATGCTGACGTAAAGAGTGTGTTTCCAACAAATACACCAACACATTAACTTTCCAACAAGAGGTAATAATATTTTAGACTTTGTTTACACACCACACAGAAAGGAGCTTACAAAGCCCTCACCCTCCCCCACCTCGGTGCCTCTGACCACATCACTGTCATGCTAATGCCTGCATACAGACCGCTCGTTAAAGTCGCCAAACCAGTTCAGAAACAGATTCAAGTGTGGCCAGAAGGGTCGTCTGACGCTCTTCAAGACTGCTGTGATACAACTGACTGGAATATGTTTAAGCAGGCTGCCACTTACAGTAATACCACTGACCTCCAGGAGTACTCGGAGACTGTCACTGCCTACATCACCAAGTGTATTGAGGATGTAACAGTCACAAAAACCATCACTGTCCGGGCCAACCAGAAGCCGTGGATGACAGGGGAGGTCTACAGACTCCTGGAGACGCAGAAACGCTGCCTTCAGAGCTGCAGATGAGGTGGGGGCCTGAGAACAGCCAGGGCCAACCTATCCCGCGGCATCAGGAGAGGCTAAGAGACAGTACTCCAGGAGGATAGCCCATCAATTCAGCGACAGCAGAGACACTCTGAGCCTGTGGCAGGGGATACAGACCATTACGGTCTACAAGCCCCCACAGCGGACCTGTGACAGCAACATCTCTTGCTGAACGAGCTGAACACCTTCTTCGCTGGACCGACAACACCGCAGCACTGGCCAAGAAATCACAGCAGCGTCTCTACTTCCTTCGCAAACTGAGGAGAGCCAGAGCCCCACCCCCCATCATGTGCACCTTCTACAGAGGGCACCATCGAGAGCATCCTGACTAGCTGCATCACTGTGTGGTATGGCGCCTGCAAACGCGTCCTGCCGGAAGACTCTGCAATGCATAGTGAGAGCAGCTGAGAAGGTCATGGTGTCTCTCTCCCCCTCCCTTCAGGGACATTTATGGAAACCCATCTCACTCGTAAAGCCCTCTGCATTGCAGGTGATCCCACAAACCCGTCACACAGCTTCTTCAGTCTGCTGCCATCAGGGAGGAGACTGCGGAGTCTCCAGGCCAGGACCAGCAGACTGAAGGACAGCTTTCATCCATCAGGCTGTCTGGAAAGTGAAAGTGAAAGTGACGTGACATTCAGCCAAGTATGGTGACCCATACTCAGAATTAGTGCTCTGCATTTAACCCATCCGAAGTGCACACACACAGAGCAGTGAACACACACAAACAATGTGAACACACACCCGGGCAGCAGTGGGCAGCCATTTTATGCTGCGGCGCCCGGGGAGCAGTTGGGGGTTCGATGCCTTGCTCAAGGGCACCTAAAGTCGTGGGTATTGAAGGTGGAGAGAGAACTGTTACATGCACTCCCCCCACCCACAATTCCTGCCGGCCCGGCCCGGGACTCGAACTCACAAACCCTTCGATTGGGAGTCCGACTCTCTAACCATTAGGCCACGACTCCCCCTCGTGGCCGGAAGCTGAACTCGCTCCCGAACTTGCCCCCCCGTCCCTCTTCTGCCCCCAGGCACCACTGAACTATGAACCCCCCCCCAGATCCCACATCTCCAGGTCCTTCCACCCCCCCTCCCTCTAACATACGGTGACATGCACCAGTCACTTTGTGCAGCATTGGTCTGCTCACTACCTCATTCACCATGGAACTGACGTCATTCTACCACCTCATCAGTCAGTTTTAAATAAAAATAACTGCCCTTTCTCACTTTAATCAGATTAATAAGCTTTTTTTTTTATGCACTAAAAATCTTTTTATCTGCACTGTTTGTTCACTGGTTTGCACTCTATCTGCCATGTGCCTTGCGCTGCTTTTATTTAACTTCGTTTTTATTTTATTTTTTCTATTATGTCTTTTTTACATTCCCTTATGTATAGTTTTAATTTTATATTTTATATTTGATCTAGATTTTTAGGCTCTACTGTTAGTGTTATCTGTATGCACCGGGGGTCTGAGAGTAACGCAATTTCGATTCTCTGTTAGTATGTACTGTACATGTGGAAGAATTGACAATAAAGCAGACTTGACTTGACTTGACTTGACCTATTGACTCGTAGGCAATGACCCACATTTCTATAGAAGAATAAAACGTCATTAGAATGCGCTAGTGGTAAACAAAAAGAGCATAATGAATCACACTTTGACAGTTGTAGTTTTTATGTGTGCTGGAAAAAAGTAGATGCAGTGAAAGAGGAAGAAATAGGAGCTTGAGGTAAGCAGTTTTATGTTTTAGCACCATGTCGTGTTGATTTCATGTCACATTTTTACTGGTTGGTCAGTAAACGTGGGTCGTAACTGCAAACACACTGTGTGATGATCATGCTGAATTTCTGACACTGCCAGAAAATTAGCGTAGACTATCTTTGGTTGCAAGACTGTGACAACGGCCATCTTTGAACCTCTCTCACTGTACGACACAGGACCACGATTAGGAGCCACGATCACAGAAATCACCAAGATTGTTTCACAATGCCAATCTTTTGTCTGGCACAGACGAAAAACGTGCAGTGTGTCTCAGGCTTAATACACAGTCTTTAACGATGTGTATATATATTAAACAAACACCGGCAAGGACTGAACAGAAACAGAAAGTACTTATACAAAAGTAAGAGAGGGACTAATGACTAAATGAACATGACACAGGTGAACAGAATTAATTAATCAAGGGAACTAAGGAAAACTTTCCCTGCGTCCCAATGTGTATACTATCCAGTCTATCTGCCCTAAATAGTATTGAAAATGACTAGTGTCACATAGAATTTAGCATGGATAGTATGCACATTGGGACGCAGGATTGGTCAAGGAACAAAAACTACACAGGAGAACAGGAAATGAAAACAACACAGGGGCTGTATTCAAAATGGCATATTTGCTAACTGCCCAGTACACAGTGTATACTGCTTACTATTTTTTAAAGAGTAGTGTGTGAAACAGTATACAATAAGCAATAAATGTTTAAGAGTAGTATTATTAATTCAGCACAGCTGCTGAGGTTGTTACCTCACAAATAAATGAGCTAACTGTTCTTTTTACAAAGGCTTGTTAATAAGGCTTCATACTACTAAACAATGCTATATTGCCCAATTGATCTCATTTCATAACTGATTAACTTTACATATCGGACAGAACTAAATCAACACTGAGCTGTCTTTATTGATATTTTTGATACTTACACTAAGTGGAAGAAGCGATATATTCTATAGTTACACTAAGTGCAAATAAGGATCAATTCTGTTTACACTTAAATAGCATTTTTTTAGCAACAGGAGTGTAAATAGTAGTTAGGTGGCAGATATTTATACCTTAATACTGTAGTACATTATAAAACACTATGCAATTACAGTGTAAATTATTGGGGACAAAAACCTACCTAAAGCATACACAACACTGTCTTATTGAGGCTTTTTATTTCCACTTTTCAAATATTTACTTAATTTATATTGAAAATAAATTTCTTTCTGATCTGGTATGTGATGGGAAAAGGAGAAGCACAAGTTTGACAAAAGCCAGGATCGAACTCGGGTTGACCGCGTCAAAAGCAAACATCTCACGGTTTACTCACTGTGCCACTGATACTTCGGAAATGCCAGAGTCTTTTTGCAGTGCTGTGGTTTACTGACTGTGACTGTTGTGCTTAGTTAATGTAAGTGTCCTCTGCAAACAAATTGGTCTATTTGTCTGGTCTTTTAGTAATACACTCCATTTCTTTTTAGAGCTGCTTGACAGTGGAATTGAATTTTTTTTGCATAATTGAAATATTTTTATTTATATATATATTAGTATATTATATATTCTTTGAAATAATCTGTACTGTATAATGCGCTATAAAGATAAAGGTGACGTCATTTGATAATCGGAAACGTGCTGTAGAGATTGAAGTACAGTTTATGACCTGCTAACAATATTGTTTTTAGATACACAGCGATAGTTTGTAGTTTACATGTATATGTATATATGTACAAATACAAGTGTTACATTTAGAATTACTATTCCCCACTTGCTGTTCACTCACACGTTTGAAGATGAAACATCACATGGAGCATGTTGCATTCTGGGAAACAATATCCCATGCAGTGTCTTTATATGCATACATCAAATTTCAGCCAATGTAGCAGGTAATCCAGGTATTCCATGCATACAGAACATTCACATACTATTCACAGTATACACATAGCATACTGCAATATAGTATGTTAGTATGCCATTGCGAACAGCTTCTGTACTGATTTCAGTGTACTATATTTAGCAGATTCTGGTGAATATAGTAGGTCATCCGGGTATTACTGTACATGCATACAGAAAATCTACATGTGACCGTAGGACTCGATCAACTTACACTAGTAAGGCCCGTACTCAAGACCCCAATTTTGAAGCCTCCCCGATAACAGGCTTCCAACTAAATGAAAAGGACAAGCAGAGACCAAACCACAAGCTACAATTTTATTTCTCAATTAAAACAACTTGAGCTCAACATCAATAATAAAAAAAAAAAAACACGTTAATCAATGTGAATGAATCAGCCCAATGGGCTTCGTTAGTCAGTTCACATAGGTCAACCACCCTTGCACTGGGCAAACACACACGAAGAAAGGAAATCTAATACACAAAGAACAGTTCACAAAAACAGATAGACTTAACAAGGAGGTTTCTTTCTTTGGAATTATGTCTTGACATAACACATTTCACTGCTCCATAAAAAAAAAAAAAAAACAAAAAAAAAAAAACACTTCAAACCAATCAAAACCAAAAGTACAATAAATTTAAAACCCACTCCACATCAACCAAATAAACCAAACCAGAAAGAACAAAAATAAATAAACCACAATCTCAACTACGTAATGGAGCAGCATCAATGTGAAACAAGACAAAGAAATTCAACCAACCCAAATAATATAAACGAAATAAATTGGTTAATAAACAAAACCTAATAAATAAAATACAATGAAGCAACTTGAACTGAAAACAAAGTCAATTTCAATCAAACTCCATTGCACACACACTTAAACAAAATACACAAAACAAACCGACAACCGATGGAGTTACCAGCGAACACCAGGTGGTACCAGAATCAAAGGCCACGGTCTTACAGCGCATCCAACGTGAACGTTATACAGGCGACAGCGAAGACGTTCAGTGCAATTGCGTGCGCACACAAATTCTGCGTCCCAAAAATTGGAAACGGCATTTAAGCCACAGCAAAGCAGCAGCTAGCAACTTCTGTAAAACAAATAAAGATGTTTTCATTTACTTCCTCCCCACTCCCCTCCCATTTTAAAAAATCACAAATAGGGGAAGGGAAAAATAAAATTACTTTGACGTGCATAACACTCACATGCTCACTAGCAATGCCCGAACGTAACCGACTAATCTAAAATTACACCAAACAAGCACATTAAATCAAGCATGTGAATTAAGTTAAATTCCCACAAACACCCATATTCGAAGTCTATAATTCCCTTCCATGTATAATTCTCCAGCTCTGAACAAAACCTACCTTTAACCGAGGAGTGAAGGAGATACAAGACCTACGCAAAACAGGTCACATAGATACAAAGTCATGAGGAAACTACATCTCACCTGTGTCTATATAGCTACGTGATTACCTGACGTACCACCCACCTTATGCAATCAGTGCGCCATTTTTAACCCTCTGGAGTCGATTAACGCGTATACGCGTTTTGGGGTATTTTCTCCTGATAACCCCGAAAAGAACTTAAATTACACTTTCAGTTTTAATCGTACAGATAAGAGCAATACATCAATCGAATCTGTAAAGGGTCTACTTTTTTTTGTATACAGACATAATAACAACAAAACTTTGTGCACTTATAAAATAAAGATAACAAACAAGGAGTGCTGTCTGCAGCCTTTGTCTGCGCTGATCTTCAGATACAAATGCGTCATTAAAATGAACTGTAACTCAGTGAATACTCAACGAAGAGACATGACAGAGATATCTATAGAAAGCCTGACATGTCTACTTTTAAACTAAACAAGTGCTGCCGAAAACAAATATTCTGTGATAAAGTAATCCATATGAAAACACCGCGATGTCCGTTTTTCACGTCTCTCTTCATTATCTTCTAATGCGACCACGCCCCCGCGCCGAGCGCGCTTTTGAGATTCAAATGTTTCACTGAAGCGCGCGGCTTTTGAATACGCCCACACAACATAAGACAACGCAGCGAGACTGTTCTTCAAGTTTTTATTATTTTACTGTTTGCTTCGCGATGAGAGGAATAAGACATAATTCTCCCCAAAAAGATGTGATGTGGTTTGAGGATTAGAGATTTGGATTTCCTCAGAAAAGAAGAATGAAGCACTTTATTCAGCAGAGTTCATAAACACTGAGTAAGTCTCTTTTTATTTATTTATATACTTGTACTAGTTTTCACATAACGTGTAAACATTTTTACTAGTTAGACTTTTTCCAAAGACTTTTTCCAAACTATAATTCCTGACTAAATGTATAATCAAGTGAAATATTATGAAGTTTCAATAACAATATACACTACTATACCATTCAAAAGCTTGATGTAAATAATATAAATGTACCAATAAATGTAACTGTAACAAATGTAACAAACATTGCTGTTCTTTCAATTTTATCCCCCCTAAAAAACCTAAAAAAAAAAATATTCTCAGCTCTTTTCAACATTAATAATAATAATAATAATAATATTAATATTATTTTTATTATTATAATTATATTTTTTTTTTTTGTTTTTTTTTTTTGTTAAAAGGATTTCTGAAGGATTGTGTGACTGGAGTAATGATGCAAAAAATTCAGTTTGAAAGTCAGCTTTGATTTTTCCTAATAAACTGTTTAACTGCACTCACAAGTGAATATTAATTATGTTGTGGGATAATTAAATATATTCTAAATAAACTACAAACATAAAATTATATAGATTTTTTTGTCCTCACATTCTTTCTTGTAACTCATCCCTCTCAGTGACACAGCTGACTGAATGGCTCATTATGCAGCTCATTATGCAGGCCTTTGTCTTCTCAGGTGTGAATTCATGATAGTTGACGCCTACTCGCATATGACTTTTACCAACAAAGAGTGTCTTAGAAAATTTAAATCAATATATTGTTTTTCTGTAAGTGAGTAAACAAGATGATTTTCACATCATTTAGAAAAAAAAAATTCTAGGCTACAAGCTCCAGTTCTCAAAATTCCTGGGAACCAATTTTCTGTATGTGTTTTATTGCCTTTTTCAAGTGATTTAACATTTTTAGTTTTTCACTAACCACGCATAACATTTTTTTTCTCAAAAACACAATCATGTACAAACATGCTGCTCACATATTATTATAGCCTAGTTTGTGCTGATTACAGTGAGATTAGACTTTAGCCATTTAGATATTTATAAGAAACTGAAAAAAGCACAAATGTCAGGGCATGACAAACTTCTCCAGGCCCCAAAAATACCCTTAGACTCCAGAGGGTTAAAGGGGCCATGCAGACTTATTAAAGGGGCAATCCCACTACATACATACTATGCACAGCATACATACTGGATACTGCAGAAAGTGAAGTGAGTGAGTGAATTGAAAGTGACATACAGCCAAGTATGGTGACCCATACTCAGAAACAGTAAGAGTAGTATGATAGTATGGCATTTCGAACACAGACAGGGTCTTTGAAAACAGAACATAACCCTGGCAGTAAATTGTTAGGGAATGCATAACCAAGCATAGAAAGTATCTATAGAGAGAATATGTTAAATAAGGCAAATAATATTGTGAATTTTTTATAATTGTAAAAAATAAAACACTTCTAATGCAATGTGTTTTTATTCTACAGTTACATATAATTTGTGGATTTTATGGTTGGTTGTTCATTCTTTTTAATGTACTTTATTGGCATGATTTTATTCACATACAACATGACCAACACATTTAATAAAATTAATAATGTCATGTACTGTAAGAAATATTCAGTGTAACATTATCAAATATTCAGATTGTGAAGTGGGACTGGGCTAAATAAGGCTTAGATTCGGCTCAGCTTTGGGGTTTATGCTTTACTTAAGGTTGAGAATCAATTCTAAAAACAATTCAGGCCCAGTGCAGGGCCAGGTTATGAGTTATTAATTGGCCAAGACTCAGGCCATTTATGGCCCATGTGTGGTCCTTGTCTATAATCCACACTTTTGTGGTATGTGGTTGAAGGAAAAAGGTGTAGTTTGGAATGAGCTAGAGGTCTTCACGGGTCCATGTGCCCCGAACCCGAAAGAGACCGGTAATGTACTACACCGAACCGACCCGGACCCGTCTATAATTTCAAAAGCTGGACCCGGACCCGTGTAGATCTGTGAAATGCCTACCCGGACCCGACCCGGACCCGTCTACTATTAGAAAGCTGGACCCGAACCCGCCAGAAAGACACAGACCCGACTGGACCCGATTGTCACATATTCCACCTTAAATTGCTATTACAAGTCAATAAACCTGTTGCGAAAAATTTAAGGAGCCGTAGTCTCTCTTCCTTGTACCTGACTGCCTGTGATGCATTACAATCCTCCGACAAGAAAGTTATCCATGTTATTCCTGTCGTTATTCCAAGTCCAAGCTTAATCCACTCATTATTTCAGCTTCAAAAGTCCACTTTTAGTTACGGTGACGGATGACAAATGCAGCTGTGCACATGTACATTCTGACTCGAGTTAACTCGCATAATAACTTCGACTGTTTGTCCTTTTGAACTATAATAACGACTGCTCGTTCAGTGCCATGGCCGCTGACGTTATTTATTTGCTATCATCTCTGTGCTCTCTGCTCTGCGTCGAGTCTGAATCTGACCACTAAAACTTTAAAATTAAACGGTTCATTTATATTATTATAAAAATGGGAGAAAATGTAAAGCGCGGTTTGGAGGTCGAAGTCATTGTGTCCTTCACTGGTTGCCATAGAAACATGACACGTGCTGGAGACTGCACATGCGTGCTAGCTGGATCAACCTAAAATATGCTTTTTAACACAATTTGAGCATCATAGAAAACATTCATGTGACAGTTCACCTCAGATTTTGTTGCTGATTTGAAATATATTAAATATGAGTGTCATGTCTGCAAGCATTATTACAGTGCGTGCACTTGCATTAACTCTGAGTCTGCGCGCTCTGTTTCTAACGGCAGAGAGAGAGAGAGAGATCGCCTTTTTTTTTTTTTGGCTCACACTTTTCTTTTCCTTATTTTAGATAACTCATCAACTCAGTTGCCATTTCAGTTCCCCACTTTTTCTTCAAGTCTTGCTTTGGGATTTATTATGAAATTACTATTATAACAAATTGTATTACTTTTACTGTACTGAAGTTTAACATAGCAAGTACAGGAAGTCACAAAGTCTCATGTCATTTAAAAAATTGATAAATAAGCCTAGACGCCAACAGCCTAGAAGGGTAAATTATTTAAATACTTAACTACAAATTAAATAAGTTAATTATTAATGGTATAACAATTAAATAATGCATTACATATTTTGAAATATGTCTAGATTTATTTTAATAGCTACATTTTTTAAGTTTTAATTGTAGAAGCTGCTAATTATATTCAGCCAACAGACTTGTTGCTGCTGTAGTTTTGTTACTCTGAATTTAGTCTGAATCATTTAATGGATGGATCTATTTTTGACATTGGCTTTTCAGATGTTTTGTTCCATTATCACTGTTATTTTTTTACATTCAGTTTGTCACTCCTGAAACAGTGTTTGTGTTCGGTTAGACATACAAAACTTTTCTTCAAAATTGTGAATGGATTATGTAGAGAAAGGACTCCTATAGACAGTTTCAATGGCAGCAACATAAACATTACTGCACATGTGCGCTTTTGTGGCCCTAACTTAACTTCCGGTAGACTTCCGAATAGAATCAGTAACAACAGCTAAGGAGTCCCTCTAGAGCAGAATTATTTCTGATAACAAGCAAAATATGTTTGCTACGTAAATCAGATTTTACTGAAAATGCAAATTCATTCTCTGCCAGCAGGAGGTGCTTTAAAGCAGGGAGAAACAGAGGTTTCCCCAGTAACAGCTGTACACAAAGCAGCGCTGAGCTCACAAATGCTGCTTTATCAGATAGTCTTCCTTCAGAAATACAGTGATATAAAAACACCCGCGCCTCGTTTTGGTTTTTAAACGTGCAGTACGTGCTCATGTTTATTCAACAAAGCACCACAAATAAAATAAATGTATGGGAAACACATCACACAGCACAACCCCGAGCCCAACTTCAGTCTACTCATCACCTTAACTTTAACTGTGTTTGTAGATAGCCAGACTGATAAACAAACACAGACTGGAAGTAAACTTCGGGCCAGGTGTGTGCGCCCGATGAAACCGTCTATAGAAGAGTTGATTTTGGCTGTCCATTTTGGTCACCAATATATTCTTACATAAAACATATTGATGGAAGTATATCTCAGATGATACAGCAGACAATAACTGTGTCACAGAATCATAAAACACATCCAGCCATTTTTTTTCCCAATACTGTAAGTATTTATTCCATCCTTAAGTTTAATGCGAACGTAATCCTCTCCATTATTTTGGACACTGTTTACAATGTCCAGCCATTCAGTCTTTGTCTGAGGTTCTAATTGTAGCCACTTTCTTGTTACAGCTTTCTTGCTGGCTGCTAATAATATCTTTAAAAGGTATTTATCTTTCTTCATCAAAGGAGCTGCTAAATTGCCCAGATAAATTGTAGAAAAAGAATAATCAATTCCCTCACTGAAAATTATATTTATTACTTGTATTACCTCCTGCCAATATGACTGAATGGCTGGGCAGCTCCAGAATACATTATATAATACACAATACAACTGTTTCCCCACATTTCCTCCAACACAGACCACTTCCATTCTTCCAATCTGAAAAGATTTTAACTTGGGGGTTGCAAAGTATCTAATAATATTTCTCCAGCAGAATTCTCTCCACATATGACTGAGCTGGCTTATCTAAAACCAGGAAGTAACCATGCATATAGTCAGTTGGCTCTTTTCAATCTCTCTTTATGTCATGGTTTGTGACACTGGAATCTTGAAAGAGTTTCTAAAGGTTTTAGTATTATTTGCACTGTTCTGAACATTGATATTTCATGTGCAACAATAGCATGCTCTGGCTCAGTGGCCTTGCACCTGATTAAAAAAAAAAAAAAATTCCTCAGACTATGAAATTAATGGTGATGAGTGTACTGAGAATAACATCTTTTCATCTCTGTAATAGTTTTCTGGTTTTTATGTATTTTTAAGAGTTGGCAGTCAAAATTAAACCTGTTGGATGAATAGAGTTCTTAAATATTCTTAAACAACAAAATATAATGTGAATTACAGTATGTACAATGTTTTCTAAATGTTTAAATTGCAGTGTAGAGTATTTATTATAAGGAGGTAGAATCCACAGCTCAGGACTCACTACTTATGAGTACTTTTAAATAAACTACTCTTTTACTCTTACTCTAGTAGTTTTTTGTCATGAGACTTTTTACCCTACTCACACTATACGTATATATATATATATTTTTTTTTTGGAAAGTAATGGTACTTTTACTCAGAACTCTTTCCACTACTGGTGGTCACTGATCTATAACTGCATTGCTCATTGCGTTCTAAACTGCTGTCAGGCGCTGAAATTACCAGAAGTGTTTGAGCAGCCATCATACCATTCCCCACTGGGCAGAGAGCATCATTTGATGTGACACTTGAACTAAAATCACCCAATTTGAAGCTTATTAGTCACATGGGATTATTTTTTAAGATGTGTATGTAAATACACATGTTATCTGCAATGTTTATTGTCTTTTCGGGCAGGATGAGCGATATATTGAGTTAAATGGGTGTGTCTGCTGCGCACTTGCCGACACAGGTGACTGATCCAACACAAAATATCTTTATGTACATAATTATGCAGGAATATTAAAGATGAACATATATCTTTTTTTGGTATCTAATATTGATTCAAATACACAGTGAATAATATAATACTCTTTTACTATATTGCTTTGTTGTATTGAAATTCAAAGCTTACCCTGTCTCAAATAAAGCTTCATGTATTTAAGTCCGTACCATAATGTAGTCAGCGTCATTTTTCTGTATCCTCATTATATGTATATTTTAATGTCCTGATTGAGCAACATCTATTTCAGACTTTCCAAATTGTGCAAATTCTATGAAGGTTTTAACATTACCATTTCCAAAGGAGTAAAATGTTATGTAGCTTATATATGTTGAATAAATTATTTAACCAACGTTTAAATAGTTACCTGCTTCAAAATGAATGCCATTTATGAAATCGTTGTTGAAACATTTGCAGTTAGCCTACTCACAGAATAGCACACATATGTCTGCATGGGGTGTGGATGTCTGTTAAAGATCGCTTCATCTGGAAAGCATCTGCTGTGTATAAACATTCTGAAGTTTAAGTTAAACCACTGATGTCACGTTTGGACTGTTTTACCGATGTCCTTACTACGTTTCTGGACATGGAACATTGCAGTTATGTTGCTGTCTATGGGATGGTCAGAGAGCTCTCTGATTTCATCAAAAATATCTTATTTGTGTTCTGAAGATGGAAAGACATGAGGTGTGAGTAATTAATGACAATTTTCATTTTGGGGTAAACTTACATTTGGTTAAATTTTGCTGATATGGCTGAATGTGACGATTTAATTTAAAAAGGCTATGTATTTATTAAATAAACATGAGCGCTGCACATTTCAAAGTCCACTGCTGTGCTGCTTTGTGTTTAGCTGTTACCGGTTATATTTCTGCCGCTTCAAAAGCTCCTCCTGCTGGCAGAGTTGCTGTTTTTGTTCATACCAATGTGAACACGCAAAGTTTAAACATGAAGTGGTGGATCAACAGAAGATAATGCATTATAAAAATGTAAACAATTAAGAGAGTAAAATATATTTAATTAATAGTTGATTGATAATAGTTGTTTACATTAGAATATTGATAGCTTTCCTTACGACAAATTAACCCTGGTTTTTACTATAGTAAAAGTGTAGCAACCATGTTTTTTAGCATATTGACTACCATATTTTATATATCTATATTTTTACTAAAAAATACCATGGTTAAACTATGGTTAGTACCAGTGGCGGAAAGGCCAAAATTCACTGGTGGAACTCTAAACTGGGGGTAACTTTTAGATGACCTTTCATTTATTTAATTATAAAAACCTTTATAATCTATATAACATTAAACTTATTTCATGTTTCCTCTATACCATAATTTTTAGGTAGCAGATCAAAGGCACCACTGTGTAATTATATTTATAAACTTTTCCTCATTTTTTTAAATCATAATAGTACATTCAGTTAGCTAATAAGACACAGTCGTGATGCATAGTTACCAATTCAATTAATCAATACACCACAGTAGGGCTGGGCAAAACAACAATTTTTGATTAAATCGTTTTTTTTTTAATGACGTCAATTCAGTGTCGATTGTCACAACCCGCAAATCGATCTCTTTTCCAGTAGGGATGGGCAATATGGCCTCTAAAATCCCATATGCGATATACATTGCCGCCTCTTGCGATAACGATATAATATATATATATATATATATATATATATATATATATATATAGATATATATTGCGATATATAAATTATAAATAGAACCATTTCAGAACAGGTTACATAGACCCTTAGGAAAGCCAAACTGCTAAATGTATTTTTTTTAAGAAATAAAAGAAAACGTTTTATGTCTTTTGAGAACATTTATGTGCAAAAGCAAAACTGTAAATATACAAACAAAATTGTTGCAGATAAATAAAAAGAAAAGTCGTTCCTTCTAAAGGCACTACACTTGGTTTTAAGTCCTTGGTTCGTAAATGCCACCCTAGTTGCAGAGAACAGAAAAAACTGGTGTCTTTTTAGTTAAGGAACATACACTGTACAGAAAATACTTCCAGTATTAATTAGGCAAAGAAAATTATTTTGTGTAATGGCACAGATACTGTTAAATAAAAACATATTTCAAACCTGCAGCCTAAGGTAACGCATTTGGTTTTAAACATTTTGTTCTCCTAATGAAATTAAAACTGGTGTCTTGTTAATAAAGGAATGGACACTGTGAATTAGGGATATACTTCCAGTATTAGGCTATTTTAAATAAAGAAAATTATTCACCAAGTGTAGTGCACATATATTCAAATGAAAACATTATAAAGAATAATAATGAAAGCACAAAATAAATAAATAAAATACTTCCAGTTTAAGGGAACATATACGTCAACTAAAGAAAAATTTTTTAAAGTATAAAAGTTTCTTTACAGTAGTGCCATGCCATATATACAGTAAAAAAAGTGCAAATGTAATTTTAGTGATTATCTTAAAGGACACAAAATATGCAAAGAACAGAAAAACGTGTCTGGTGTCTTCTCAGTTTAAAAAGCAACACACCAACGGAATTCTAAAATCAGGCTCTCACTGAGATTTTGTTACAAATATACACCATTTGTCCCAAATTTAGTCCCATTTGTTAGGCCCCACAATTGATTGAGTGCCGATGAAAGGGAAGATGGTGCTCTGCCTGGACCTTTCTTCAACTCTTTTCTTCTTTTCCAAGAGTATGAAAAAGGCACTCACAATCTCTTGCATATGCCAACAGCACGGTCAGTTCAGGGTCCTTTCCACACTTTTTTTTTCGGTTGACCTATTTGTAAGATATTATTAGTTTAATTTCATCTTAATCTCTCTCTCTCCCCACACACAACTGAACAAAACTATCATTACAACTATTGAAATGCTTGATTAGGATTGAATGAACATCACTTAACACAAATGCAACATTAAAATAGCATTGGGTATACAACTGAACGGAGGCAAATTCTACATCTCTAAAGGCAAATGCAACATTACTGTGCAGTAATATAGGCAAATATTACAGTGTAATGTAAAATATTATAATTATGCACTATTATATGAATATTATATTATTTTTGTTATATATATACAAACCCGATTCAAAAAAAGTTTGGGACACTGTACAAATTGTGAGTAAAAAAGGAAGGAATTAATTACACAAACAATCATAAAACTTATATTTTGATCCACATAGAATAACATACATAGCCAATGTTGAAAGTGAGACAGTTTTGGAAATGTCATGCCAAATATTGGCTCATTTTGGCTTTCATGAGAGCTACACATTCCAAAAAAAGTTGGGACAGGTAGTACGGCAATAAGAGAGCCGGAAAGGCTAGTTTAAATGTACATCTAAGGAAAGCTGGAGGACCAATTGCAAACATTATTAGGTCAAATGGCACCACAGTGATTGGGTATAAAAAGAGGCTCTAGAGTGGCAGTGTCTCTCAGAAGTCAGATGGGCAGAGGATCACCATTGTTTTTTTCCCCTTCCCCCAATGCTGGCTGAAAAAAATAGTGGAGCATATCAGAAAGAAGGCGTCTCAGAGAAAAACTGCAAGAGTTTGAAGTTAGTCAGTCATCTTACAGTGCATCATATCATCCAAAGATTCAGAGAATCTGGATACAATCTCTGTGGCGTAAGGGTCACAGGCCAGAAAAAACCATACCGGATGCCCGTGATCTTCGGTCCCTTAGACGGCCATGCAATCACATACAGGAATGCTACTGTAATGGAAAATCACAACATGGATCAGGACTACTCCAGGAAAACACTGTCGGTGAAACACAATCCACCGTGCCATTCGCCGTCGCTGGCTAAAACTCTATAGGTCAAAAATGAAGCCATATCTAAACATGCTCCAGAAGCCCAGGCGTTTTCTCTGGGCCAAGGCTCATTTAAAATGAACGTGGCAAAGTGGAAACTGTTCTGCAGTCAGACGAATCAAAATTTGAAGGTCTTTTTGGAAAACTGGGAGCGCCATGTCATCGGACTAAACGAGGACAAGGACAAACCCAAGTTGTTATCAGCGCTCAGTTTCAGAAGCCTGCATGTTGGTGATGTGATTTATATGCGGGGGTTGCACATGAGTGCGTGTGGCATGGGCAGCTTACACATCTGGAAAGTGCGACCATCCAATGCTGAAAAGGTAATCCCGAAGTTCCTAGAACAACATATGCTCCATCCAGACGTGTCTCTCTTTCAGGGAAGACCTGCATTTTCCCAAAATGACAATGCCAGACCACATACTGCATCATATTACAGACATCATGGCTGCGTAGAAGAAGGATCCGGGGTACTGAAATGGCCAGCCTGCAGTCCAAATCTTTCACCACCCATAGAACATTTGGGGCATCATAAAGAGGAAGAGATGCGACAACGGACGACCTAAGACCGTTTGAGCAACTAGAAGCCTGTATTAGACAAGAAAGGCAAACATTAGAGTACTATTCCTACAAACTTGAAGAGACTGTCTCCTCTCAGGCTCCCCAGACGTTTGCAGACTGTTATAAAAAAGAAGAGGGGATGGCACACCAGTGGTAAACATGGCCTTGTGTACAACTTTTTTAGAGATGTGTTGATGCCATGAAATTGAAAATCAACTTAATTTTCCCTTAAAATGATACATTTTTTCTCAGTTTAAACATTGAGATGATGACATCTATGTTGTAATCCTGAATAAAATATGGTGAAATTTGGAAACTTCCACATCATTGCATCTGTGTTTTTATTCATAAGTTTGTAAAGTGTCCCAACTTTTTTGGATCGGGTTTTGTAGTAGTAGTAATAATATATTATGCAGATCCGTAATGTTTCATTAACGCAACATATTTTTTATAACGTCTCTGCCCCTTTGTAACACCGACAGCTCGATTGCGTTTCAGCACCCAGAACAAATTATGATAATTAGACTAGCACAAACAAAACTGCTCTTTTACATGCATGTAACACATTAAACCCATTTATACTAACAGATCAGTATGTTACACATTGCTTTTATTGATGGATAATAAAATAAAAATATATGTAGCGGAAAAAGGACGAGAGAAAGAAATATTTTTTTCCCAATTTTGAATATATAAAAAAATTACAAAGTTGAGTAATTTACTAACAAACTGGGGGGATCAGTATAAGCAGAGTGCTTTGATCTGTACAAACAAAGTTTTGAGGTTCTGAAATCTTTGAACAGGATGTTGTTAATAGTACAGTGACCTCTTGTATGTGGACGAAAAACGAGCTCAAGGGACTTTGGATTTCTCTAGTTCACATGACCCATTTAAAGCCAAAAGACTTTTAAAGTGGACTTTCAGGAGAACAATTATTCAGGGATTTCTTTTTCATAACAAGCGGCCAAGGTGGTATTTTTGTTTGTAAAAGGTAAACGAAAGAGTGCCCATAATCACACTATTTGTATTTGATACTGTTCATTAGGCACAGATGGAAACATGAACATTCTACTAAATCTCCAACAACGTCAGGAAATGGCAGGAGGAACATGCACAAAATTTACAAGATGACATGTGATAGCCATGTAAGATGACAGAACTCAAAGAAACGAATGGAAGTGGTGTAAGAAACCCAGCTTAGGTGCAGACAGAATCATGCAAAAGCTAAAGAGTACTAGTCAGTGACACTACGTTGTTCAAGGGAAACTAGGTAGATCATGTAAATTTTCCTATACAAGTATGTGATGCTTGAAACACATATGGGTGAGATGGAAGGATCACACCCCTTTAATGGACCACACATTTGAGCTTAACTTAAGCATGGTCAGTCCCTTAAAGGCCCGAATGAAACCATGCTGTAACTCACACATAAACAGTCAAAAGTAAAATGACTAAAACCGAACGCAAACAAACTTGGAAACAGAAGTAGAATGAGGCAAGATTAAGAAACCACATTGGAAGGCCTACTCTATTTCTATTTGGGGCCTAAGGAAAATTGTTGTGGTTAGATGTTGACTTTCCCCATATGAAACTCATCTGTGTAAGAAACCTGGGCGTTATGTTGTGATCACTAACTTTTAAAAATTTGACAAACAGTCAGTACTGTAAGCAAAGAATCCCATGCTTTTTTTGTAATGACTCCATCAACTTTCTAAAAGTGAAACCTGTCTTATCCACAGAGCTAATTCCAAACGGTGATTCATACTTTAGTAACAACTTGCGGATTTAGATTATAGATAATTCACTTTGTTTTACGGTTTCTCAGTCTTTCCATTTCCAATTCTACTGTACATCTGCAAAAACGGCAGCTGCATACTCTCTGGGTTCTGCGCAAGTATGAGCAGGCAGTGTACACTCTCTGTGTCAAGCCAGTCGACACAAAGGATACGTTTTCTACGTGTAATTTACGATTTTATTGTGAAAGAAATACATTTGAAAAGACAAATATTTTGGCGTGGGCTGACACGCCAGTTATAAAGTTATATTGAAATATAATGTTATGAGTTTTACCCTCAGCCAAAACTAATTGCTTCTGGAAACCAAAATTATAGATAATAAACGCCAAAAGACTTGCCAATGAGATTTACCATAGGCTGTATAAAAAAAGGGACGTAGTGTACATGGTAAGTCACCGTAGGTATGAGTTGAGGTGAGTTGGTTACTTTAGTACCAGGCTGTAAACATGTTTTTTCTGCTGTAAAGTTGGGCATTTTTAACATGGTGAGTCTATGGGACTGAATCAGTTTGGATGAATTGCCGTTTGTCACTCCGTGTTGGAATTTAGAGAGAGAGACCAGAAAGGTTGGTGCCTCTGTGGACTTACCCAAACACAAATGATATCTCAATTGTTTATACCAACGTATAGAGCATTCAGAGCCAGCTGCAGATTCCAGAAGAGCTGGCCGATGGTGAGGCTGCTCTCGGTGGAGTTCTGAGACAGCGCTGAATGGCCGCTGACGCCCTGGAGCTCACTGTCGCCACATTTTTTCAAAATAGAGCATTATCTTTATTAACAGGAACCGCACTATTTGAAGTCATAAACAGAGTACATTCTCACTTAAAAAACTGATCTCAAAAACTACATTCCCGCGGTGACACAAAAACGAGTAACAGATTGGGCATCACCATAGACACTCCACGCTGTGCGGATGTGCAGATATGGCCAACGCGGAGAGTGATAGTGATACAAATGGTGAAAACGGCTGGATGGAGTTCTGATTATTACTGTAATATCGTTACCCGCTATCAGCAAAAAACAGGATTCGAGGATCAGATAGAATGTTTTGTTAATAAAATAACTATCCCATAATCATAACATGGCAACTATTAGTTGTCATTTTCCTATTTTTAGGGGAAAGACGTTTTACAATAATCAAAAATAAATAGTATTATATATTATAAAATATTTTGGAAATATAAGGAATACATTTTACGATAATTTTAAAACCAGTAATAAGAATGATCTATAAAATAAAATACAATTTATTACATGCAGCACCCCAATCATGCGACTGGCCTTGTGAGCAGCATGTTTCAGGGGTTAGAGGATCACTAAGTAACTCACTCCTCACACTGTATTATTCAAGAACTAGACAAGAAACCAACTACGCGGGAATTACTGGTGCTGTCGTCTTTATTCCACGTGGAACATGTCATCATCTACAAATTAATTCAAGTTTTCAATTCAAGTTTATTTGTATAGCGAACTTTTTACGGATCCAAAGAGCATTACAAAGAGCAATTTACAGCAAATTAAGTTTCTACAATTATTTGCAGTAGTTAGTTATCAGATCGGTGACTGTCAGTTTATGTGCAGGACGGCAGAAATGTCAGCAAAACATGCACAACTTCTGAACACTGAAAGAATCCCGAGATAATTGAGTGACAGGGTATGTGAAGACACAGGAAAAACAGGCACGATTAAACACTAGTCAAACAGCAATTATGCAATTCAAATTATAGCAAAATGTGGTAGTTCTAGTTATGTATGTGTCTCCTATGGGTCGCATCATCTAAGGTTCATCTAATGGTCGTTGAATCATCTCTTCTCCAGTGTTCTGGATCCAGACTGGGAGCTTGAGTGTAAATCCTTAGTACCACGGGATGTTCAAATAGAGAGAAACAAATAGAGACATAATATAGCATAGCTGCTGTAGTACACCAAGTTAAAATTAAAATTAGTGTTACCAAGCTAAAGAATAATAATGTGATTTGACAGATATACTCGCAAGTCCAAAATTATGAGAGCATTTGAATGCTTGGCCCAACGCGGTGGTTTTTAATCTAGATTTAAACCAGGAAGTGTGTTCTGAACCGCGCATTATCAGGAGGCTATTCCGAGTTGGGAGGAAAATGCGAAAAAGCTCTACGCCTTTAAGGGACTTTGCTATCCTAGGACTCTCAAAAGTCCAGCGTTTGACCTTAGGGAGCGGAGGGTTGTAGGGGTAGGAGGACCTAGTTAGGTACGCAGGAGCTAAGCCTTAAGGGCTTATAAGTAAGTATATATATTTGTACTGAGACGGAAACTTAATAGGTAGACAGTGCAGAGACTGTAGTATTGGGGATAGGTCATATTTCTGGACCTAGTAAGGACTCAGCCGCGATTTTGGATTACCTGAGTGTTTATGAGGGGCTGCAGGACAAACCACCTAGCAGGCATTACAATAGTCCAGTCCTAGAGGGCTGAAGCATGATACTAGCTTTTGCATCAGGAAAGGTAACGTTTCGTAGCTTGGCAAGTTTCTAAGATGGACGAATGCGGGTTTGTAACATGGGAAAATCGATTTCAAAAGACAAGGTTGCGGTAATATACCCACCAAGATTTTGACAGTACAGGAAGTAAAAGTCACAATTCCGTCTAGTTGCAAATTGTAATCTACGGATTCTGCGTAATGTTTTCTGTCCAATAAGTAATATCTCGTCTTATCGGAATTTAATAGGAGGGGAAAAATTATTGGTTCTCCAATCTTTTACATTTTCACCACACTCTGTTAGCTAGATAATTTGACAGTTTCACCTGGTCTTGTGAGATATATTAGTGGAGTATAGCATCAGCATACCAGTGGAAAATAAATCCCGTATATTTTCTAATGATCTTACCAAGGGGGCAACATGTCTATTGAAAATAGCCAGAGGACCTAGGACAGATTCCTTGTTGCGCCCATCCATATTTACTGGTGATAAAATGAGATGGGACTCCCCATTTAAATAAACATAGTGGGTAGTGATTCGGAACAGGTAGGGACTAAACCATCTTTAAAGGCCTGCATTGGAATACCTGTATAGTTTTGTAATCTATCTATGAGTATGTCGTGCTCTTATGGTGTCGAACGCGGGCGAGCCGCACACACATAAGAGTCAAGTGAAGAAATAGCAATGATGATGCAGCATTGATCTGAAGCAGAGAAGCAAGTCATTTGTAATTTTAAAAGTGCGTATGCTGTGATAATCGATGGGGGCCGAAACCTGGACTGAAATCTTCACTCGCAGTACGCTCCGGAGATCATCATTTTTTTTTGCAAGGTAGTGAGCACACTTGAGCAGACACAACTTTTTCTAAAATTTAGACATAAAGGAAAAGATTTAGCAATTGTTAGGTCTAATTGCTCAGGTTCAACTAGTATATAAGTGTGGTTTCTTAATAAGAGGCTTAATAATAACCGCCACAGCTTGAATGGTTTTGGAAAGTGACCCAAAGATAACGACGAAGTTAATAATATTGAGAAGCGTTTTTTTTTTCTGCTACAGGTAACAACTCTTTTCAGTAATTTAGCTGGGTACAGGATCTAATAAACCTGTTGTTGGTTTAGATGCAGTGATAAGGTTTATTTAGCTCTTCCTGTCCTATAGTTGTAAAGCACTGCAGTTTATCTTTGGGTGCGAGGGGATCCGGCTCCTTCGCCAGATGAGACGGTAAACCGATGGTCCTGGACTCTCTGTGGTCAGTAAAAAATCCCAGGATGTCTTTTCTCGAAAAGAGTAGGAGGTGTGACCTCAGCACTCCTGGCTAAATTTGCCCATTGGCCTCTGACCACCATGGCCTCCTAACAATCCCCATATCCGGGCTGATTGGCTTCATCACTCTGTCTACTCTCCCCAGTAAGCTGGTGTGTGTGGTTTGTAGGCGCTCTACGGCAATACATAAGATGCCGTGAGCATCATCCACGGTGGATGCCGCACCACTGGTGGTGGATGAGGAGATACCCCCTGACTCATGTAAAAGCCGCTTTTTTGAGTGCCTAGAAAAGCGCTTATATAAATGTAAGGAATTATTACTTCCTTATAAAACTAAAGTATTAGACACTGAGAAGAATCTTACATTTGTTATTGTATTTCTGATGTTATCTATTTTACAGTGAAGAAATTCATAAAGGTCATTACTATTAAAACTGTGAGGGGAATATTGGGAGATCGGGTGGCGTCTGGTTAGCTTTGGTAGAGCCATCTAAGAAATACTGTGCTAAATAAAAACCTTGGATTGTTTTGGTTGTTTTCTATGAGTTTGTGGATATGCTCGGCCCTGGCAGTTTTAGAGCCTGTCTATAGCTAGACATACTGTTTTTCCACGCAATTCTAAAAAATTCAAAAAAATTACCACCCCACTCCTTAGCAAATGCACTTGACTTTATACAATCCATTACTGCCACCTAGTGGACTAAACACACTCATTACATCCCTTTTCCTTGAATAAATAACAATACATCCCTTTTCCTTGAATAAATAACAATATATCCCTTATCCTTGAATAAAATAACAATACCTACTTAACAGTTCACACTATACACTAGTCCCACACCAAAACAAT
>NC_056618.1:17689274-17749695 GCF_018340385.1 Cyprinus carpio
GGCCGGCGGCAAAAAGAAGCCGTGCGGATATTTTTTGCTAGCTGGGATCAGAACTGAACACTCTGGACTTTATAAACTAACAATCATCAAAGCTGGAGTCACATACAAGAGTTTTTCTGTTGCTGTCTATGGTGAGTAAAATAACATCAATAAAAAAAACAAAAAATAAAACAGAATTTATCAGAAGAATTGTAATATAAAATAAACATCCATCTATAAAGTAAAATATAATATGCTCTACTATATTTAGAATATTATCAAGGCTCATCACATTATAGCCACCACAGTGCCTTATTGCTTAAAAAAGATATTTATAAAAAAAAATTAAGAAATTTAAATTAAGTAACATTTGTATTTCCATTTATTCTCAATATTTCCAGCCCCTCATCACAATCAACTCATCAAAATTAACTCCACAAACTTCACCACAACAACCACATAAACATCAACAACTAAACAGATCATCACTGCCCAGATCATCACTTCAATGTTAATCTGAGAATGTGAGTGCTGTGACTCTCTCCTGGTACAAAGGAAACAGTTTATTGTCCAACATCAGTGTGTCTGATCTCAGCATCAGTCTCTCTCTACCTCTGGAGGTGGAATATCAGGAGAAAAACACCTACAGCTGTGTGCTCAACAATCCCATCAGAAACCAGACCACACATCTCAACATCACTCAACTCTGTCACACGTGTGCAGGTACATCAGTGGTGATATAAGTGATTATAATTAGTGATTTCATATTTTCTTCAAGCTTTCCAAGATATGTAAAGTGAGTTGAAAGCTATGGTAACAATGTCTTGACTGATAATTTTTATTGTTCTGTTGATCATTACAGAACTCGTGCAGCAGTCACAGTCGGTGGTATTATCAGTTACAGTGATAGTACTGATCATGGCTGTAAAGTTGGGGGGTGATATACTTACACCAGAGGAAATGTGAACAAGCAAGGTCAGAAGGCAAGTATTACTTTACGCATTAAATAATACAAGACTGTCTGGGACAAAATCTTTGTATATTGTTGTGCCATCATGTTCCACTAGAAGCAGTACATCCTGTTTGTTGTCAAAGGAAATGGCATAGGAACACATTGCTTTATTTTTTAACTATAGTCATAATAAATGATGAAAAATGATTTGTGTTTGTAGATCTGGCAATCATAGAAAAGCAAAGCATGTCAGAATACTCTCAGATCATCTACTGGCTTCAGAAGGGAGATCTGCCTCAGGTCAGTAAACAGTTCAAAGCATTCATTACGATTGATTTTCTTTCTTTCTTTCTTTCTTTCTTTTTTATTTACTTACTTTAAATATAATAGTTATTCAATGAGAATTACATTGATTCTGTTGAATGATTATGAATCACTGAAAAGAACCAGCTAATAAGAATCATCCGTTCGGAAATAGGATCATATTAGTTACGCTGAATGTTTTTTTTTTGATTAACGGAATAGAATGCCTCATAAGAATAATCCCTTCGGGAGTCATTCAACACTGGTCCACTGTATCTTTAATATATATATATATATATATATATATATATATATATATATATATATATATATACAGAAAAGAACCGACTCATACGAGTCATTGGTGCAGGAATAAGATTACACTGGTTTCACCGAATGGTTTTGATTCACTGAAATGAACCGACTCTTAAGAATCATTCATTTGCAGAGTTGAACTGCACTGGTCGAGCTGTGTATTCAATAGTGGTGCTGTGACGCCGTTGAACAATTATACCCTATTTTCGGGAGATTGTCACAAACCGATCGTCATTGGGCTCAAATATTTTTTGTATATTATTATTTTGGTAAATGGAAGCAGTTCTGGACCTTGTTCTCGGTTAGACATATACCCTATTTTTACAGTATAGATGATGATTATTGATTGGTTTTGTAACATGAATGTTTCTCTCTGTCTCTAAAACAGAAATCATTGCTGGATGTGGACAGAACCGAGACAGCTGTGAACTATCAACACACAATAAATCTCAAAAGACAGATCTCAAGAGATTATTAGACCCGGAGTTTGTGTATGAGTTATTTAATTAATTTAGCTTTTGTATTATATACTTACTTTTATATTGCTAAATATTACATTGAATGTAGATTGTTAATGTGTTTTGAAATACTTGTAGCCTACCTAAACAGATTTGCAACAGTCTCTTACTTTTTTTAATTTTGCTGTACAATAAAACAAATTTCATTTTGTGTATCCATGTAATATTTAGAGTTCATATTAAACAGACATCACCTACAGGGAGGGTTATAGACAGCATTTAAAGCATAATATATGTTTTATATATATATATATATATATATATATATATATATATATATATATATATATATATATATATATATATATATATATATATTTCTAAAATGAGCCTCTTCTGCAGTTATCAAACACATCCAACTACTGCATATTTAGAATAACAGTTAAGCCCCTGCTGACTGACACAAGTCCAGTATGAACATCCCCTAATGGTCTCGGGTGTTATGTTTCCTTCACTGCCTTCACAAAAAGACTAATACACTTCATTGTTTTTATGCTGCAGTTTCACTTTATATAGAGCAGATGTTGGGTGAAGCTGCAGGAGAATAACAGCCCCATGATGTTTACTCCAGATGTCATCCAGGGTGACCATCGCCTCACCTTGCAGCTGCTTGTTGCTGAGAAGCAAAACAAAAACATCAGATGTGTTTCCGCTCTTCTGCAATGAAGGTCGATGCATTGCTCTGAGCTGCCATTTGTAATGTAGAAAATCCAAACAAAGACTGGACTCATGCATTTTGAGAGTGTTTACAGGAAGGAGGAGGTTTTGAGTGATATATAGTTTGCTGTATTTTGAAAAATCGAGGGGAAATTTGAGTTTTCATAATTTGACTACTTTTTTGTGTTGCAGAAAATTAAAAAACAAAAGGGTATAAAACAATAAATGTAAATTCATATTTCAAAAAAATAATCATAATCTTCATGTTGCCACAAAGTATTTCTTATTTCTGTTCACATTTCTGTTCTGCATCCAAGCAGACCTGCACAAGCATCTTGTTTTGCTTTTTTTTATTGCACTGAACAAATGCCTCATGCACTGTGACCCAATTACCTGCTCTGCTCAAGATGAGATGCGCTGTGGTCTTTGGTCAGATGTGGTACGGGTGTCTATTATTGGAGATATGAGATGCAGAAGGTGTGCAGAACATGCTGTGAAAACACTGTGGGTGAAGTGTGCAAATCATTTAGTAAAAGACACTGAACGGATGATGTTCAAAATATTATTTTAATGTGCCATTTAAATTATTTTGTTAAACACAGAAATAGTGCACAAATGTTATTCACACAAACGTACATTTATCATAAACACTTCTTTCAGCATAAGAAGAGACAGGAAATAGTGGCCAGCCAAAACCAAAGTGTCACAACATCTCTAGATAGTGTGAACTAGTGAGTATAGAAATAAAACGGCATTAACTATTCAATATCACAATGTTATGTCATTTTTTGTGCACTGACTGACATCTTTATTGGTGTTAATTGGCTCTTGTGCTTAAAAGCTAAATCCTGAGCTGATGTAAACCATATATTTTCATCACAAAAAACTTTTTTCTTGGTCTTTTCAGTCTAAACCACGAACACACTCTTTGATTTACTCAGCAGCTTTGCAGTTTTAGTACGGTAACTCAAAGGGGCTTTTATTTCATTTAGTTAATCAGAGCTATACTCAGCAAGTATTGTTTTGTTTTTTTTTTTTCTGAGAGGAAAATGGCAGGAAGGAGTAAGCTGTGAGAGGAGCTGCAAAGCCTACAAAGTTGAACAAAATAAATACAATCGTGCAAAAAATCTGCACTTCAAAGCACAGTTCCTGCTCAAAGTCTTCATCCTGTTTGTGTCAGTGAAAGAGCTGAACTTCCTCCTAATGTTCATATAGCTACTGTAGGAGACAATCCACGCTACGTTTACTATTTTCAGCTTGAGCTCATCACTGGAAGCAAAAGGAGGACTAGCCCCTCTGAGGCGCGAGTTTTATCCAGACGAAGTAACCGAAATCTGGAAGTATGGAACCTGAAATCAAAATGTAGCGTTTTGGATTCTGTTGGCTACTTCTTTTTTTCTTCACTTACAATGAAAAAAAAAAAATATCGTGCGTTTTTAAAATGGATGGATGTACCACAACTTTCAGGATATATTTTAATCGACGGACAGTAATAGGCCCACGCACATCGTTATCTCAACAAAGATATAGATCTTAATGGGCTTTTCTTTTTGTATCCCATCTTGAAAATTTAAAGCAAAACGATACTAATATAAACGTTATAATATTGATTTAAACGCATAAGGCTTCTTTTAATATCTTCGACTTTCATTATTTCAAAATCCAGCAAGATGAGCAAACTCGCTTTACTAAATCATGAGGAGTTTATTGATCGGATATTTAGTGACCTGTGAATATGATTCATATATATATTTTCCTCTGCCTATGGATTTGGTTCTCACATGGTAAGTGATACGTTTTTTTATTAAATAGTGGATTTGATTCCCCCAAAAGTTGCAGTTTTTATCTTTTCACACAATAACATTATTTCGGTATATGTTCACCACATCTGGGAAACATCAACTGTCTAAAGGAATAAACAACCGACTCGAGTCTAATTTGGTAAACAAGTCATTTTCAATAAAACAATATTTTATTGTGTTTCAGGTGTAAATTGGATAAATATATTAACAAAACAATATTTTTGTGTGTTTCAGGTGTTATTGGTGACTCAGATGAAGTGAAGTCAGTGACTGAAAGGAGATTCTGTCTCTCTTAACACTGGTGTCTCTGAAGTGCAGAGAAATGATCATATACTGTGGATGTTTAACGTTAACAATTCAGACACTCGCATAGCTGAATTCCATAAGCAGGTCATTGATATGTATGACAGTAATAAGATATTTGGAGACAGACTCCAGATGGACAGTCAGACTGGATCTCTGACCATCAGAAACATCAGAACTGAACACTCTGGACTTTATAAACTACAGATCATCAAAGCTGCTGGAGTCACATACAAGAGTTTTTCTGTTGCTGTCTATGGTGAGTAATATTACATGTTTAATAATATCAAGAAATAAAACTGATGTTAAATTATCAGAAGAATTGTTCAAGATGAATTATCCTTTATCTAATAAGGTATAAGAGGTTGTGCTATATTCAGAATATTATCAAAGTTAATCACATTATAGACAGCCACAGTGCCTTATTGCTTAAAAATATATTTATTAAAATTGTTAAAGGAGTAGTACACTCAAAAATGAACATGTACAGGAAATCTACTCTCTCTCAGGTTTAAGATTGCTTTCTCACAAGTTGATTCTCTGCAGTAAATGGGTGCCGTCAGGAATAGATTCCAAACACAGAATACCACTTTCCTTAATTTTGTGCCCATTTAAATTAAGTAACATTTGTATTTCTATTTATCCTTAATATTTCCAGCTCCTCTTCCAATTCCTGTCATCAATAGAGACACTTCAGACTGTTCATCATCATCATCATTATCATCATCTAAACGTTCATCAGTGTCCAGATGTGTGCTGCTGTGTTCAGTTGTGAATGTGGGTGCTGTGACTCTCTCCTGGTACAAAGGAAACAGTTTATTGTCCCAGCATCATGTTCGGACTCGCATCCGTCTCTCTCTACCTCTGGAGGTGGAATAGAAGGAAAAAACAACCGAACAGCTGTGTGCTCAACAATCCCATCAGAAAACCATACTCAACACCGCTCACATCACTCAACTCTGGCACACATGTGCAGGTACATCAGTGGTAATCTGCAAAATTGTATCAGTACGTTCTTTAATATTTTCTGCCAAGTCTTCAAGCTTTCCAAGATATGTATGGTGAGTTGAAAGCTTATGGTAAACATAGTCGTGACTAGATAATTATTATTGTTCTGTTGATCATTACAGAACTCAGGCAGCAAGTCTCACAGTCGGTGGTATTATCTTTACAGTGCATTGATTCATGCTCATGGTTTTAGTTTGGGGGGTGATATCACTTAAGAAAACACCAGGAGGAAAGGTGCACCAAACAAGGTCAGAAGGCAAGTATTACTGTTTACTGATTAAATAATCCAAGACTGTCGGGGGCAAACTCACTTGTACAGGTATTTGTTTTGTTGCAGCTGTTCCATAGAAGCAGTACAGCCTGTTAGTGTCAAAGGAAAGCATAGGAACACAGATTGCTTTATTTTTTAACTATAGTCATATTAAATGATGGAAAAAGAATTCTCTGTGTTGTAGATCTGGCAATTCATAGAAAAGCAAAGCATGCAATCAGCATACACTCAGATCATCTACTGGCTGTCATAGAATGATATCGGCCTCAGGTCAGTAAACAGTTCAAAGCATTCATTACAATTGATTTCTTCTTTCTTTTTTATCTTTCTGTCTTTCTTTTACTTACTTTATTATATAGGCATTCAATGATAATTACCCCTGTTCGGTTTGAGATTTTAATGATTCACTGAAAAGAATCAGCTAATAAGAATCATTTGTTCGGGGAACAGGATCACATTAGTTACGCTGAATGATTTTTGTTGATTAACGGAATGAACGCCTCATAAGAATAATCCCTTCCAGGAGTCATTCAACACTGGTCAACACTTTATTTTACATACATACATACATACATACATATATATATATATATATATATATATATATATATATATATATATATATATATACATTCATTCTGGTTTCACCGAATGGTTTTGATTCACTGAAATGAATCGACTCGTAAGAATCATTCATTTGCAGAGTTGAACTGCACTGGTCGAGCTGTGTATTCAATAGTGGTGCTGTGACGCCGTTGAACAATTATTGCCGGAGACTCGAGGGAGATTGTTACAAACCGATGCGCCATTGGGCTCAAAATATTTTTTTGTATATTATTATTTTGGTAAATGGAAGCAGTTCTGGACCTGGTTCTCGGTTAGACATATACCCTATTTTTTACAGTATAGATGATGATTATGGATTTGTTGTAATATAAATTTTTCTCTCTGTCCTCTAAAACAGAAATCATTGCTGGAATGGGACAGACCGGACAGCTGTGAACTATCAACACAGCCAATCAATCTCGAAAGACGATCTCAATAGATTATTAGATCCGGAGATTTGTGTATAGTTATTGAATTACATTTAGGCGCTTTTTTATTTACTTAATGGTTATATACTAAATATTTATATTGAATGAGATTGTTCTTGTTATTTTGAAATACTTGGTACTAGCCTACCTAAACAGATTTGGCCACAGTCTCTTTCTCTTTTTTTATCTTGCTCTATAATAAAAAATTTCATCTGTTAGCCATGAAATATTGAGTGTCATATGAAACAGACATCACCTACTGGGGGGGGGGTGGGGTTCTGCAGTTATCAACACATTCAGCTACTGCATATTGAAAAATAAATAGTAAAGCCGCCCTTGTACTCCGGAACTGTGACAGCAAAAGGGACAGTTTAATGAACATCCCCTAATGGTCTCGGGTTGGTTGATGTTTGCCTTCACTGCCTTCACAAAAAGACTAATACACTTCATTGTTTTTATGCTGCAGTTTCACTTTATATAGAGCAGATGTTGGGTGTAGTTGCAGGAGAATAACAGCCCGCCGACTGATGTTTTACTCCAGATGATGTCATCCAGGGGACCCCATCACCCTCACCTTGCAGCTGCTTGTTGCTGAGAAGCGCAAAAATCAAAACATGGCAAGATTGTGTTTTCCGCTCTTCTGCAATGAGAGGTTGATGCATGGGCTCTAGAAGCTGCCATTTGTAATGTAGAAAATCCAACCCACAAGACTGGACACTCATGCCATTTGAGAGTGTTTACAGGTGACCGGAGGAGGTTTTGAAGTTTTGATATATAGTTGCTGTATTTTGAAAAATCGAGGGGCAAGAGGGGAAATTCAAAGTTTTCATATATTGGACTACTTTGTTGTGTTGCAGGAAATTACCACAAACAAATGTGTCTATAAACAGTAACATGTAAATGCATATTTTTCCCAAAAATAATAATAATAATCAATCTGTCTGTTCCCACAAAGGAGAGCTTTCTTATTTCGGTTGTTCTGCATCCAAGCAGACCTGACCAAGCCATCTTGTTTGCTTTTTTTTTTATTGCACTGAACGCAAAATTGCCTCATGCACTTGTGGACCCATAGACCTGCTCGCTCAGATTGAGATGCGCTGTGGTCTTTGGAGTAGATGTGGTACGGGTGTCTATTATTGGAGATATGCGATGCAGAAGGTGTTGGCAGAACATGCTGTGGAACACTGTAAGCAGGGAGTGAAGGTGGCGTCCGGGCTTAACAGATGAACCCAGGGCCTCTATAACAGTACTGTAGACAAAAAAACAAAAAAAAACACAAAAAAACAAACAAATGTGTAGCAATAACATTAAAACAAACATACTTAATCATAGAAATGTCTAAATTAAACATAGAATAAGATGTTCTGATGAACTTTTACCAAAAGCTGCCAATAGATGCTGTACAAACACATTAGTGGTCGACTTGAACAGAAAGAAATGCCCTCATGATAAAGGAAGTTGCTAAGAATTGAGGCAAACATGTGATAGCGGAAAAGCTAGCTGCAGAAGGAACACCGCTAGTTGTCAGAACCACGGCTGAACTGAATTGGTTGCCATCAGAGGCCAAATAAAAGTTGCATTGATGGCTGAGCTGACCTTGACCTTGAGTCATGAGTAAGAACAATGAGTCAACTGTGAATGAAGATAAAACAGTTGTTCTGGACTTCCCTGAAACACCATTCAAGGTGCAGCTTACCTTGTGCAAATCATTTAGTAAAAGACACTGAACCTTGAGGATATGGTGTTCAAAAAAATTATTTAATGTGCCATTTAAATTATTTTTGTTAAACACAGAAATAATGCACGAATGTTATTCACAGCAATGTACATTTATCATATAAACACTTCTTTCACGCATAAGAAGAGACAAGGAAATAGTGGCCAGCCAAACCCAAAGTGTCCACAAACATCTCTAGATAGTGTGAACTATTGAGTATAGAAATAAACCGGCATTAACTATTCAATATCTAATGTTATGTCATTTTTGTGCACTGACCTGACATCTTTATTGGTGCGAGTAAAATTGGCCTCTTGTGCTTAAAGCTTAAATCTGAGCTGATGTTAAACCATTATATTTTTGTCACAAAAACTTTTCTTGGTCTTTTCAGTCTAAAACACCAAACAGACTCTTTGATTTACTCTAGCAGCTTTGCAGTTTCGTATGGTAACTCAATGAGAGCAAACAAAAAAATGTGTTTTAATTTCATTTAGTTAATCAGAGCTATAGTCCGCAGGGATTTTGTTTGTTTGTTTGTTTGTTTGTTTTGGTTATGTTTTCTGAGAGGAAAAAATGGCAGAGGAAAGGAGTTAATTTAGGAGAGAGGATCTGCAAACCACAAGTTTGAACAAAAATAAATACAATAGTGCAAAGAAAATCTGCACTTCACAGTTACTGTTCAAAGTCTTCATCCTGTTTGTGTCAGTGAAAGAGCTGACACACTCCTCTAATGTTTCATATAGCTACTGTAAAGACAATCCACGCTAAGTTTTTACTGTTCAGCTTGTGAGCTCAATCACTGAAAGCAAAAGGAGGACCTTTCTGAGGGGGAGGGGGAAAGGGCGGAGCGATTTTATACAACGACGAGTAACCGACAATCTGGAAGTATGGAAACTGAAATCAAAATGTAGCGTTTTGGCTTGTCTGTTGTCTACTTCTTTTTTCTTCACCTAAAAAAAAAATATCGTGCGTTTTAAAGTGTATGGATGGATGTACCCACAAAACCTTTTTTTCAGGATATATGTTGATCGACGGACCAGTAATAGGCCAACGCACATTCGTAATCTCACACAAAGATCTGTATAGATCTTAATGGGCTTTTCTATTGATAGCACCATTAACTGTATTCCTCGAAATAGTCTTTGTTTGACATAATATTGATAGCACCATTAACTGTATTCCTCGAAATAGTCTTTGTTTGTTTTAAACGTATTATGCTTCTTTTAATAGGCCTATTCGACTTTGAAAAAAGCGGATGAGCAAACTCACTTTACTAAATCATGAGGAGTTTATTGATCGGATATTTAGGGAACTGTGAATATGATTCATAAATATTTTTTTCCTCTGCCTATGGATTTGGTTCTCACATGGTAAGTGATCTTTTTTTATTAAATGGTGGTTCATTCCCAAAGTTGCCGTTTTCATCTTTTTCACACAATAAAATTATATTTCGGTATTTGAATATGTTCAACATCTGGAAAACATCCTGTCTAAAGACATAAATGTTTGTTTTTTAAATTGGATAAATATATTAATAAAACAATATTTTTGTGTGTTTCAGGTGTTATTGGTGATACAGATGTAAATTGGATAAATATATTAATAAAACAATATTTTTGTGTGTTTCAGGTGTTATTGGTGATACAGATGAAGTGAAGTCAGTGGACTGAAGGAGGATTCTGTCTCTCTTAACACTGGTCTAGTCTCTGGGAAGTGCAGAGAAATGATCATAGTACTGGGATGTTTAACATTAACAAAATTCAGACACTCGTATTGCTGAATCCCATACAGCAGATCATTGATATGTAATGACAGTAAATAGTATTTGGAGACAGGACTCCAGATGGACAGTCAGACTGGATCTCTGATCCTCAGAAAACATCAGTAAACTGAACACTCTGGACTTGTATAAAACTACAGATCATCAAAGCTGGAGTCACATGACAAGAGTTTTTTTGTTGCTGTCTATGGTGATGTAAGTATTACGTTTAATAATATCAAGAGATAAAAATGATGTTAAATTATCAGAAGAATTGTTCTTTAAGATGAATTAACCTTTATCTAAATACGGTATAAGAGGTCTTGTGCTATATTCAGAATATTATCAAAGCTAATCACATTATAGACAGCCACAGTGCCTTATTGCTTAAAAAAAGTTATTAAAAATATTTTAAAAATAGTTCACTCAAAAGTGAACATTTTCTGGAAATCTACTCTCTCTCAGGTTTAAGATGTAGATGATTTGCTTTTCATTGGAAGAAATTTTAAGAAATGAAACATTACATTGCTTTCTCACAAGTTGATTCTCTGCAGTAAATGGGTGCCGTCAGTCCAGCTTAGAGATTCCAAACACAGCATACCCCGTTTCATTTTATTCCTCATCGATAAATTAAGTAAACATTGTCATGACCATTTATTCTCAATCTTCCAGCTCCACTCTTCCAATTTCCACTGTCGGTCAATCGAGGACAATTCAGAACTGGTCACATACTCACATCTAAACGGTTCATCGGATGATCAAGATGAGGTGCTGCTGTGTTCAGTGTGCATGATGAGTCATGTGACCTCTCTCCCGGTACAACTAAAGGAACAGTTTATTGTCCAGCATCAGTGTGTCTGATTCACGCATCAGTTCTCTCTACTTATGGAGGTGGGATATTCAGGAGCACCACACTACAGCTGGGTGTCGATCAACAATTCCCATCAGCAACCAGACTCAACACAGCATCAACATCACTCAACTCTGTCACCACTGTCCAGGTAGTCAGTGGTGATTTATGATTACAATTAGTGATTGAAATATAAGTTCTTCAAGCTTTCCAAGATGTAGTAAGTTGAGAGTCTTGACGTGATAATTTTTATTGTTCTGTTGTTCATTACCACCGACTCATCACAGCAGTCAACAGTCGGGGTGGTATTATTAGCTACTTAGTGGTAGGTACTGATCATAGTTTGTGGATTGGAGGAACTTCATATATCCTTGTACCACCACAAGAAATGCAAACAAAGCAAGATCACAAAGGCAAGTATTACTCTTTTCAACAAACCTCTTGAGAGGATTCTGATCAAAACAATCAAACGCAGCCCGGGTTTGCACCACACCCGGCAGTGGTGGCCGAGACGACACACACTCATGCTTGATGTGTGCGCTTTTTTTAAGCACCTTTAAGGACTTTTACTTTAGGTGGACACACACAGTGCCAAGTGAGGATGTTATGTCCATGGGTGTGTCACACACACACGCAGAGCCGAGACTGATGTGAGGAAGAACGCAGCCGGGGCGAATCTTTATGCTGAAAAAAGATTCTGGGCACGTAGTGTCACCAGTACGGTAAGTACAGTAGTGCAAGTGTGCAGTGAATCTGTCTGCAAAAACCACAGACGCTGCGAAAAACATATGCGCTTACTCACGTGACGAAGCAGAAAATGTGCCATCCTGTGCTGATGTCAGTGTCGTACTTATTTGTCTGTTCATTATGTTGCCTTTCAAGCAATTTAAACCACTCTTTTTAGCTTAATTCCTGCTTATGCTTGTTCTTTTTTCTGCTTAGGCTTCAGTTGTACATGATACCATCCCAAGTGCACTTTGCATTATCAACTTGAGAAAAGTTAACATTATACCAAACAAGTGTTGTTATTTCTCAGAGATAGTACAGTTTAGAAAGGTGGAGGTTGCCCTTTTTTGGAATACATGATTATGCCTCTGAAAAACAACAGGCATCTGTAACACACACACAAACAGTGATGAAAAGTTCTCCAAATCACAAAAGCATTTATTATAAACTCTGATTATTCAAATGTCAGCTGAATCAACTGCCGGAAAAAAAAAAAAACAGCCGTGATTTCCTTGGAGGCGCTCAACCCACACAACCACACACCCCCCAAAAAACCCCCCCCCCCCCCCCAACTGACATTAACAATGAACAGGTTTTATAAAACACGCCAAAAGACCCACCAATCTTCAAAATCGAAAGAAAAGCTTATGCCAGATGTTTTTAAGAAAAGTATTTAACACGATCAACTAAAAACACCATGCTTTTGCTCTCATGTTCTTTGCTTGTAATTGTCTTGTATGCAACCGCTGTCCTTGCGTTCCGCTTGTATAGTGTTTATAGGTCAGAAGGATTACAAGACACATCACCTAGTACTGTGATATAGATGTATACCCACCTGAAACACCCACCATCCGGTTATCTTACATATATGCACACAATATTTTTGTTGTTTTAGTTTTTAACATTCATGTTTTGATTTCTTACTACAAACTAGAACACAAATGAAGGACACCACATCCCATACTGCCTGAGCGCTTCAATGCACCAATGAAAGGATAAGTGTATTTGCATTTTGGTGGCTAATGTGAAGCTGGCATGAAACAGTCATTTTCTGGGCATTTCAGGTTCAATGATCTCAAAAGCGCAACTTTAAGCGCAGATTTTCAGCGATTGACAAAATGCTTCACAGTTCTGAATGGAAGTGATTGAAGTCTAGTGTTTCAGTTCCACTCAGTATTTTCACACACTGGAACTTCAAGATCGATTAACATTCCTGTTATATATTATTATTCATTTCTCTGGAATATTCTGACACCGACTGGTCAGTTGGCTGCTCAGCAATCAAATATTTCAATAATTCCACTCATCTGACTAACCCCGTATTTCTGAACCCCTCATCCCTAAAATCTCACAGATACTATTTAATGGTTTATACCTAATGTTAGAACCCCAGTGTTTGATACCACTTAATTTGCATCCTTGGCCTTCCAGCATGTTGTTACTTGTTCAGCAGTCAGCTGGTTACCTGTTAGGACACGACAGTTCATACTACGTTCAGCTCTGTTGCGTGAATCTTTCTCTTAGACTCTGTCAACATTCCATAGACACTGAAGGTCTTACAAAAAACCATTTTTCTCTATTTTTTCTCCTGGCTATCTTTTCTTATTATATTCTCTATACTAACTCTTTTATACTTTTTTAATTAGTGGTGTACAAAATATATATTTGTACAATATTTGGTAAACATTATAATTTAGATTTTTGGATTTGTTTTCAACACTTCTGAAATGTATTATACATTTATACGCATTTCATCCCTTTGTATTCAAATGGCTATTGTAATACTGTACCTGTATTTCTAAAGCGATGAAAGTCGATTCAATGAACAGGTGAAGTTTTTTAACCAATTCTGTTAAAAATATTTTGGACCTTCTGTGTTGTTGTGGTGCCATCAGCCAATCAACATTGTAAGGATTTTCTGTCCTGCTTCTCCAGAATGATCAGTCAGATGACATTTATAGCATTAGCTCACATGTGGTTCACAGGAGTCCCCATGAACCCACGTCTAGTTTAACGCTTCTGCCTTTGAGATGAATTGGGAATTTTACCGAACTGTCTTTCGGTTCTTTATATAGACATCTTTTGTTTTTTCACAGATTAGATCCTGAATGTCTGACGCCATTTAATCAAACCTAAATGAACAAGCGTTACTTGTCTGCAGTTAGTTGTGCAGCTCGTCAGGACAGGACATGTTTCTTGCCAACCTAATACTGGAAATTTGCCACTTCTTTTACATTTAGTTGAGCTCATCAGAAAAAAGTTGGTTTACAGCCTTTTCAGTATAGGAAAAGAAAAATGTGTAATAAATACTGTTTTCTGTGATGGTGTGCCCTACTGATCTTGACATACTAATGCTGATCTAGTCTCCACATGTAAAGTAGGAAGCAATGCAAACACAAACCTTTGTTATCTGTTTCTACATTCATTTATTAAAATATCTAAAAACAGCACTGACCAGTGTTTCTGGTTTTTTTTCAGAGTTTTCAACAGGTGACCATGCGAAATGTATCTAACAAGAGTCTTTGTGTTTACTGATGTTTTGCCACACAATGTAGCATGGTCTAAAGAAAGATGTCATTTTGGATTACACAGTAATTATTTGACTAATTCATAAAAGAACCTTGTCTCAGCTTCTCAAGTATGGAGTTGCAAAACATGAGTGAATTCGGGGTCAGTGACACTAGAGGGAGCCAGAGCTTTAAACTTTAAACAAGTGCATCTCTTCCCAAATAGTATGTGACAATAGAATAAGTCCCAAAGCCACAATCCATTTGTGCTTTTACGGAGGATTTGTTCAGAACTACAACTACAAATGGAAAGAACTACAAGCAATTTATATTTCTGAACATGTTTCTGAATGTTTATAACTGGTTTCCTAATTTATTTTATTTATTAACTAATTGCTATTTCATGAGTCTATAACATGTACATGAAAAATGCCATGCACATGAAAAACTTTGTGGCACCATGTCAGGCAGCAGCAAGCATCTCGACGAAAAAAGAAACCTCAAAAGTTGATTCTGTAGGTAAATGTACGTAAAATGTATAGGGCCCCATTTCTATATTTGCATTTGGGGCCCCT
Source organism: Cyprinus carpio (assembly GCF_018340385.1). Lineage (NCBI taxonomy): Eukaryota > Metazoa > Chordata > Actinopteri > Cypriniformes > Cyprinidae > Cyprinus > Cyprinus carpio. The sequence continues at coordinate 17,704,551 of NC_056618.1, forward strand.
CAAATCACTAAATCCACCCCCAAGCGCAGCTACCATATTTCTTCAACAATCAACTGAAAGTTGGTCATAATTGCAGCAAAAGGCAAGTAGATTTGCATCACTGATATTACTGTCAGTTAACAAGAGCTATTGCTTCAGTGTAGAGCCGCCTCACACAAAACCACTGGACCAGGATGAACCAGGCAGGTCTGACAGCACCAGGCACAGCGAACGGCAGCAAGTATTAGCATTAGCCAGAGGAGAAGACTAAGATACATTGCGCAGCCACCGAAGTTGGATAAAGACCTGCACATCAACAACTTCGGCTTCAACACAAGCAGACAATAATCCAATGCAATGATCGGCAACAAAATAAGTCAATCGCGACTACCATCCAACAGTAAAAATGTGGGGAATAGAGCAGCAACAAGCAGAGTTCACGGGTAACAGGCACCTGTTTCAGTTCCTTTGCTATTTTTGGAACAGTGTGATTTGGCACGGTACTACCAACAGCTTACCATCCGGGCTAATCAGATATAGTCCCAGCCCTAGAGACACGTGGGGCATCACCCCTGTTCATGCAGTATGTATGTATACATCTTAACAATCACCAAAATGTCTGTGTGCATACCTGAAATAAATCCCTGGAAGTTATGTAAACTCTATGGTTTGCATTTCGCAAATTGCATGCCTGGTTCACACATGTGACACCTCACAGACACAGTAAGTGCATTTGCTATGTCCCATCCTAGAAAAACAGAAAAAGAATGTAACATGAGATGTTCGCTATTAAATGTGGTCCAACTCCAGCTGGAAGATCATTATTTTAAGCCGCCATGGCTTCCATGGAGACCAAAGGCAAAACTAACCAACAAAAGAAGAAGCCATCAAATATAACTTGATTAAATTAAACAAAAAAACACATGTACTAACTACCTGACAAAACAACAAATCTCAAACTAATCCAAAAATAAACATCAAGTCATCCCTGTACACTATATGTATCTAATAATGTCTGTTGCAACTCCCGAACATTAACAGGAAACATCTGCATCAAACATGTTAAAAAAACATACTGTATCAAACATGTGTTAGATACACTACAATATGGATCTGGTCTGATGTGAGGAGAATCCATGAAGCTCTTCAAGCCAAGAGGGTCAACACTAAAATGAACACCCGTCTAAAACCTTTAAAGGTTTGTGCCACACAGTTCCACTCAATGCTCTTCCATTCATAGGCAACCAATCACACGCAGGGTCATGTTTATGTGTGTAACCACTGCTGAAGGACGAGCATTCCTTGCATAAATGTGTTTATGTGTACCAGGAGGAGAGCTCCCAAAAAAACTTGGCCCCTCTCAAGGTTTTTTTCTTTATCAACATGTGCACAAAAATCTCTAAAAATTCCAGTGGCACAAACATTTTAAGCATTTTTCTTAGCACTGATCTTGGATCTGGGCCAAACACGTAATGTCAATTATGCTATAAAAATAGATGGAATTGACAGGCTCTTAATAAATTATTCAACTCAGCAGCAGAGATGCAAACAAAAGACGATCAGAATTATGGATGAACTCGATATAGGCTAAGCATTGAAGTATTTAATGCGGAAGCATTGGTGGTGAATTATTATTGTTATTACTAATATTTTTATTATTATTTGGTAAAATGATTTTATAAAATGACAAACAAATAATAAAACTATTCATTTAAAAAATATACTTTTAAAGAATAGTAATTAAGAGAGTGATTTGTTTAACGAAGTTTATTTGTAGTATGAGAACTTAGCGCGGTTTGTTATAGTAGAGACGAAGATGCTGATTACTGTACTCATACTGTAGACCAGGGGTGGATAAAGAGAGAGAGGGAGGGAGGGGTTGTGTGCGTGCACTAAGTGTAGCGAAATGCTTGATTTTCCTTTTCAGAACCGAACATTCAAACCTAATGGAAAAACCTTCATATAACCTAATTGGATTATTTCTCGCTTGTTAACGTTTAATAATTCTTGGACGTTGTTACTGAAGAGGTGATGGAAAACTTTAGCTACATCTTTTTGTGAGCAGAGGACCAGATCGATGAAGTTGTTTTTTACACGCACTCAGTTTTCGCGTCATGTTTAGACTGTTGTTGGGTGTTTAAGAAGAGGTTAAGAAAAATGATTCACAGCGCATCTTTCTTCTGTCTGTGTCTTTTGCTATCGACTGGTACGTTATAACTTACTTTCGCAATTTATCGCAAATTAAAAATCATTAGAAACATTTTTTTTTCTCTGAAATGTTATATGCAAATAAGGCATCATCTAATTAAATATGAACTCAATTGCATAAATTTCTACAACAAAAAAATCTGAATATTGGATAATGCAAGGTCCAGAATTCTTGCCTGAAAAAAAAAAAAGTAATAAATAATAGCCTAATAAACCTTCTGGAAATATAAAACTGTAAAATCATGTGCATGTAGTTTTGTGTGTGTGTGTGTGTGTGTGTGTGTGTGTCTTGCCTTAAGAGCAATAACATTTGTCCTGGTGGATCTTCCTCACTAATATTCTGTTTGATCTTAAACACGTTTTTCATTTGCTTGATAAACTGTTTTCTCCAGGAGTGTTTGGTGATGAAGTGAAGTCAGTATCAGCTGGAGGGAGATTCTGTCACTCTAAACACTGATGTTAAAATGCAGCGAGATGATCAGATTCTGTGGATGTTTGGACCTCAAGAGAGTCGAATAGCTGAAATCCACAGACTAAAACATTTATATAGATGCCACTTATACAATATTTGAGAAAAGACTCCAGATGGACGATCAAACTGGATCTCTGACCATCAGAAACATCAGAACTGAACACTCTGGACTTTATAAACTACAGATCATCAACAACAGAGGAAACTCATACAAGAGATTCAATGTTTCTGTCTATGGTGAGTAATTGGTGCCCTGCCCATGATGATCCAGACTGTGATGATTCTCAAATTTAAAAAAAAAAATTCCCCTGATTCATCTGTTTTATAAGCATTTCATGACGAACCAAAATGTGAGTGAAACTTATTTTCTAAACTTCCATTATAATGGTTATTGTTTTATATTTCCTGATGGAAATACTTATGAATAGAAGGAAGAAAGACAATAGTGTTGAAGTTTTAGGTACAATGATAGTTAGAAAAGCTGTAAAGCCACATTTAGAAAGAGAAATAAAATTTAATCATTAAAGTTTAGATGGATAAATTGGTATAAGAATGAAAAGTCAATTTAGTATGCAAATATAACTGACATCATCCCTGGTTCGAGTCCCGTGTGTGTAAAAGACAAGTTTTGTGTGTGGATCTTATTGTGTATGGATTAACTGGTTCTCGCCATGAATATGGTAATAGATGCCGGAATGGCGGTAAGGAAATAAACAAACAAATGGACATCATCACCAGTCTGTTACATCTTGAAAGCATCAGAATCAAAGTAAAAAACAAACAAATAAACAAAAAAGCACAAATATGGTATAGCAGAGGCAGAGCTTTTTATGTTTAATTGTTCTTTGCTGAACAACCCTTTTTTGAATCTTTTCCAGCTCGTCTGCCAGTTCCCTGTCATCATCAGTAACTCCTCAAACTGTTCATCTACATCACCATCATCAGTGTCTAATTGTTCACTGCTGTGTTCAGTTGTGAATGTGGGTGCTGTGACTCTCTCCTGGTACAAAGGAAACAGTTTATTGTCCAGCATCAGTGTGTCTGATCTCAGCATCAGTCTCTCTCTCTTCCTCTGGAGCTTGAGTGTCTGGATGATTCTTACAGCTGTGTTGTGGCTTATTCATTCACCAACAGGACGACACATCTCAACAACACTGATCTCTGTCAGCCATGTCCAGGTATCACATTATCTCTTTTCCTCTAATTGTGTTAAATTAATAAAATAGTGTTTTATTGAAATATTTAGTCCATGTCTATGTGCTCTGAGATGTTCTCTCATCTATAATGGTATTTACATATCGACAGTTCATTGTTAGAAGATATTATCATATACAAGTATTTGTTCAGCCAGTCAACGTGTGACATTTGTCTTAAATGAAAGTCTGGTGTACGGTTAAAAAATGGCATGCCTTTTGTCCCACCCTAAATCCTTTTTCAAAAGGAAATACTTAACAACAACAACAAAAAATGATAGTAAACACTGCAGAATATCAAAACATGTTGTGAGCGGTAAAGAGAGAATCTGAATATCAAAATATTCAAGTACTTTACTTGAATACATGCTTAGGTGAAATGTAATATGTTCAATGACAGATCCTCCATCACCATAATTATTTATTTTAATGTTTAAACTATTAAGATTACACTATTGGCTCTTGTAGCATTACAGAACGGGAAGAGAGTTCACATCTCAGCATTTCAATAGTTGTTATAGTGCTGCTGCTGCTGCTGTTAGCTGTAAGCAGTTGAGGTTTGATGAACAGCTACAGAAAGTTTAAACAATCGGGAAAAGAAGGCAAGTATTGACATGCAAAAATACATACAATTAAAAAATATATTAAATGTAGTAAGGTTTATTAAATTTGTGATTACTATTAAAACAGTTAAGGCTCAAGAGGAAGAGATACTTTATGCTGATACAACATTCTGTGCATATCGAGTGAAGAGTACGGTAAGATACATCATATTTCTGTGTGTGAACTACCTTTTGTGTGTGTGTAAACACTCCTCAGCTTCTTTAAAAACTTGAAGTATGTGGTAAGTGTCTGAGTGGAATGTTATCACACTGCTGTGTTTCTCTCTGATGTGATGACGCTGAAAGGTTTTCTTCACTCATTCTGCTCAACTGTGGAAATAGAGCCATTGTTTTAAATTATTCTGTCGTTCACGTTTATAATTCAGTGTGTTTGAACCTACTTGATTTTTATTTTTTAATTTGTGATGTCCTTGCAGGATGTCATGCACAGATCAAACATATATTAACTGTAAGACTATGAAAGAGTGATCGAGCTCAGAATCTTGGAGACATACCAATTCTATAATTTATACCACGAGGAGGTGAAGATTGAGGAATTCATGAGGAAGTCCTGAGCGAGGATCCACATGGCTATCCTACGAGGAAGTCTGTTTGGCTAAAAAAAATGATGCACAATCAAATTCTCCTACCCCTTCACATCGTCGTAATAATTTACATTTTATTTTACCTTTGCAGTTGTAACTAAGCCATACATGTCATATATTTCAAAAAGGCAATCTTGCTGTGTATTAATATTATCTTATGAGTGCCTTAAATAACGGATTTTAACAACATAAGAGCAGATGCCTTTATTCACAGCTGATGACGCTTTAAGTGACACTTGATGGGTCGAGATATATATCCAAGTTATCCTTTGATGTCCTCCGTCCTCAGTTTCCTTTTCCGAATCCTTCCCTTGTATCCAAACGGAAAATGGAAGCTAAGACGCGAGGAAATGTAGCTGAGGAAAGAAAACGAGTAGCTCCAAGTAAGAACATGAGAAGCACCCCGATGATCACTTTGATAACATCAGTGGTTCCCTCCTTACATGTGTTTCATTACATTTCATTTAAGAGGCACGGCTAAAGTTAAAGATTATTGTCAGATTACTGAAAGTAGATTTTGTAAATATGTATATTTGTCATTTCATTCCACATTTCCACAGTCTTATTTTGTCTGATTTTATAATATTTTGTAACGCTTTAGGAGTGGGTGTCATGTATATAAACATGTCATTTCCATCAGCAGTTTTGACGTTATAATTGAGTGTCATGTTAATTAGTATTAAAAGATCTGATGTTGAGCAGCCAGAGCACTCCAGTCCTGAGGACACATCTGTTAAAGATCGATTGATATTAAAAAACCTCCCAATGTGGTTTTTCAAGCAGATTTCAAAGGTTTTTTGTTGTTGTTGTTTTGTTTATTTGCCTTTTGTTTGTGTTGTTTTTGTTTGGCTGTTAGAGGACGTTGAAAAACCTATCTTAACGTAATTATCCTGCGACATGCCATAGCAAATAGAAATTTTTTGCTGACAGTCTGAACACAGCCCCTCTGTACTTACTATAATATATTATATATATATATATATATGCTATATGGTATGTGTGTGTGTGTGTGTGTGGTGTGTGTGTACACTTTTTTAATTTTAGTGGTGTAAAGTTACAGTGATTTATGTTGTATATATACATTTTTAAAAAATATTTTTATTTTTTAATATTTATTTTTTCGTTCATTTAGTAATTTTGTTGGGTGTAGGTTGTGTTGCCTGTTTGCGTATTCTTTGGCTATTGTTCACTCTTGAAGCTGTGCTTCCACTTATGTTTAAAAAACAATTGAGAGAGGCATCCTTGTTCTGTGTTCCTGTTTACATGTGTCTCCACTCGATCGCTCGTCCTATAAATAAAAAGCACTTAAAAAGATGATGATCAATGTCTACACATTGGTTGATATTTAAAGTATCTCTTCACCAACCATCTTTAATTGAACACTTTGGCTTTGGTTTTCTTCAAGACTGGCACTCTAAAAAGGGTCTTGAATCTGGACCAGCACCTTTCCAGGTTTACACTGTGTGTGTTCTCCCTCTCTCTGTGATCAGTGAGCAGCATCTGGCTTCATCAAAATGAAGTACAAAGGTTTTTCAGACCTTCATTCCGCTCTGTTCACCAAGAAGATCTATAACAATGATGAAAGCACATAAATGACAACCAATATGCGACCTTAAATGACATTCAGACAAACAACTCTTTGTGATGTAATGAAAACTAATGGGGTGTTGTTGTCATCATAACAATGTAGCATTCAGGTCATTGCTGATGAAACTTTAAAGAATGTGCAATGAGAGTGTAGTTTTTTGTAATTCTTAGAAGGTCGTGAACTATGTTGTGAGCTCCATTCAGTTTGTGAGATTCATCAAATAAGACTCAAATACTAATACATACTAATATAATATATTTCAAAATAATAGATTATTTTGTCACTGTGTACACGAGCATAGGTTAGCACTCGAGAGTCTCGTGAAGTACACACAGGATTAATTCAGAGTATTGGGATGAGTGGGCTCATTTTTTTGTAATGAGAGGCTTAATAACAGCCAGTTTGAAATGTTTTTGGGACATATCCTTATGACAATGACGAGTTAATGACATTCAGAAGAGGATCTATGACTCTGGAAGCACCTCTTTTAGTAGTTTAGATGGAAGGAAGTAAATGAAGTTAAATGCCGCCCCCTAAAGCACATAGAGTGTAACTGTCCCAGATTGACAGCAGTGTATACAGTTATAGGAATATTGATATTAGATCTTTTGTGAAAAGTGTCCAATGCAACATCTTTTTTTTTTTCTTTTTTTTCAACTCTCATATCTGTGATGAGCCACATAATGCACTAATAAATTCATAGTGGAGAGGACAACACAGAAAGTCCATCATTAAATAAAGGACTCGCTGTTTTGTCCACTAAGTGGAAATAAAGCAAGATTTATTTTTTGTTAGTTTCTAATTCCACTGAAACACCTTTGGCTTTATAGTCACTGTGTAAGAATCTTATTTAAAAACAAAAACGTCAAATTCATTGTCAAGACAATGTTAACTCGAAAGCCTCAGTATTTATTAAGTAATCATTTTAAAAGGATTAGAGGCATCTGAATCTGAAATATTACACTTTAAGCACTTTCTCCTCATAACATCAGTAGATAACATGCACAAGTATATAACAAGGATAAGCACAACATCAACAGGTGGGGAAAACAAAAAAGACGGAGAGAAACAAATGCAGTTTATTGTTGTGATTTGTAACTTGTCTAAAAAGCTACCACATGTGGCCACTGATGGGCGCAATTGTATAATGAGGAAATTATGCAATTTTAAAAATGAAGCAATTACATCATGCACTTCCACATTAATTATCAAATGCTAGATTAGAGTCCAGTGTTGAGTACTCGAGACTCGGACTCGGTCTTCAACTCGGTCTCGAGACCGTATTTAATGGTCTTGGTCTTGTCATGAACTCGTGTGCATTTTGACTCGAACATATTAGGAATCGGACTTATTCCTGAGTCCACTCGAGTCCCAATCAAAATATTTCATGATTATTACTGTATGTTATTTCTTTAAATTGATATATGATTGTAGCGCCATATGATTTCTGCGATGCAGAAAACGCGGATGGAATCGCCGAATCAGTCATAAAAACAGAATTTACATTTTAACGCGGAATGTCACAGAATTTGTCTAAATTTGAATTAATTAATCAAAAGTAGGTCATTGCACTTATATCAGATCACGATATGGACTAGTACCTGTAAATATTAAGCCGGAAAAGTATATTTAAATATGAATCCTGCATGTTCTGCGTGTGTTAACGAGTGGTGCAGAATCGCGGCTTCGTTTATTAACACCAAACATTATTAGGAAGGCTATTCCAGAGTTTGGGAGCCAAATGCGAAAAAGCTCTATCTCCTTTAGTGGACTTTGCTATCTTAGGAACTACCAAAAGTCCAGCGTTTTGTGACCTTAGGGAGCGTGATGGGATGCGTGGTAGAAGACTAGTTAGGTATGCAGGAGCTAAACTATTAAGGGCCTTATAAGGAAGTAATAATATTTTGTAACTGATACGGGACTTAATAGGTAGCCAGTGCAGAGACTGTAAAATTGGGGTAATATGATCATATTTTCTTGACCTGGTAAGGACTCTAGCTGCTGCATTTTGGACTACCTATAGCTTGTTTATTGAAGATGCAGGACAACCACCTAGCAGTGCATTACAATAGTCCAGTCTAGAGGTCATGAATGCATGAACTAGCTTTTTTCTGCATCAGAAACAGGTAACATGTTTCGTAGCTTGGCAATGTTTCTAAGATGGAAAGAATGCTGTTTTTTGGTAACATGGGAAAATACGATTTTTCAAAAGACAAGTTGGTGTCTAATATAACACCCCAGATTTTTGACAGAGGAAGGTACATTGCATCAGTCTAGTTGCAAATTATTAATCTACGAGATTCTGTGGACTGTTTTTTGGTTCCAATAAGTAATATCTCTGTCTTATCAGAATTTAATAGGGACCAAATAATTGGTCAATCTAATCTTTTAAAAAAAAGTAATTAACACACTGTCTGTTATCTTAGATAATGTTAGAAGTTTAATTCTGGTCTCAAATAGTTTATAGTTGAGTATCACTCAGCAAACAGTGGAAAACCTAATTCGGTATATTTTCTAATAATATCACCATGGGGCAACATGTATAATGAAAATAGCAGAGGACCTAGGGCAGATCCTTGTGGCACTACCATATTTACTGGTGATAAATGAGATGACTCCCCATTTAAATAAACAAAGTAGTAGTAGCGATCGGACAGGTAGGATCTAAACCATCTTAAAGCTGCCCTTACTTACCTGTATAGTGTGTGTAATCGATCTATGAGTGACTGTTGTGATCTATGGGTGTTGAACACAGCACTAAGATCAAAGTAAAATTAGCAATGAGATGCAGCCTTGGTCTGACGCACAGAGCAAGCATGTCATTTGTAATTTTAAACAAGTGCAGTTTATGTTGCTATGCTGGGTGGCCTTGAAAACCTGGGGACTGAAATTCTTCATAGAGATTCAATTTTTTTTTGCAAGGAAAGGAGCACAATTGAGTAGTATACACAACTTTTTCCAAAAGTTTTTAGACATAAATGGAAGATTTGAAATGGGTCTGTAAATTTGCCAGTTGTCACTAGGATCTAGTTGTGATTTCTTAATAAGAGGCATAATAACTGATTGCCAGCTTGAATGGTTTTTGGGACAACTGACCTTAAAGCTAACGACCAGTTAATAATATTGATAAGCGGCTTCTTCTTCTGCTACACGGTAACAACTCTTCAACTAAAACATGTTGTTGGTTTAGACAGATGCAGTGATAAGTTTATTTTGCTCTTCCTGTCCTATAGTTGTGTAAAGCACTTGCAGTTTTATCTTTGGGCTGTGTGATGGATGAAACTGAAGTAATTAGTAGTGTTCGCTGACAGGAGTTCCACTCCGAACTCTGCTTGGGGTTGCAGGCCATCAGCGTGAAAAAAAAGGCCTAGGACGCACTCCAAGGAAAAGATTCCAATTATTAACAAAAGAGCAGTTTCTGTTCTTTACACGCCCATGAACAACAAACCATTCATTTAATAAAACAAAAAGGTCTACTGAACCTTTTGTGTGGGGTCCGCTCTTAGAGTATGTGGGGAGGTGGTCCCGTGACCACGATGATCGTCAGCACGGGCGTTGTGCTGCGCAACCGTCGCAACTCAATCGCAGCGTGGTGTTGTTTCAAACTCGGCACGAAAGACACGACCCGCTCCAGGGCTCTCCGTCGTCGGCCGTTTAAGAATCATAGGTGACTCGTCTGCGCAATTTCCTTCAACAGGATACAAACTGACAGCAGTTGGCCAGTTAAACGTCAGCCAGCCGACCAGTTCAGAACACAGCGACTAAACTGTTTTTTCATGTGATATTGTTTATTTTTTCATGCTGCCTTCTCTCAAAAAATTAAATTAATTTAACAACAACACGTTTGCTGGTAGTAATGCCGTAAATTAGTTCTACCTGTACATTTTTTGCTGCCTTCTCTTAAAAAATAAAAAAAAAATTATCAAGGTAAAATCTACATATAGTTGAAATAAAAATGAAAATATTGTTTAGTGTAAAATATGTTGAAGATTAGCAAACAGGTTGTCGATTTATTGAAGGATAAGCTGTTTCCTCACAAAAGCTGTTTATTCAGTGTAGAGAAGCCTCTCCTTCACTGTCAAAAAAACTCGGCCTCTGGTCTCCTTCCCTGCACACCACCAAATCCAGAAAGTGTTAGCATTAGCCATTATGCTTTTTTGGCTAAAGGTTGCAGGTTTGCCTTCCAGTGGCTTTGAATTCACTCTCTCCTTCTCTGAACAATAAAGCACCTGCATTGATTTGATTGGTCATCTCAGTCATTTTGACATTGATGAAGTATTGTTAGACCACTGAGGCAGACCAGCCTAAAATTTTTACCACCCTAACAAAGAAGAAAAGTGTGTAGCAAAGCAGTACAACAATTTGCGCAGAATTCAGCTGTGCACTGCATTCTCTTACTGCTACAGGATGATTGACATGCTGGTTTAAGGCATAAGATGTTATGCGTGAGTGTGTGCATAAAGAGGACATAAATATATTAAGTTGCATTATGACTGACCAGTGTTTCTCTGTCTATCTTGATTGTGGTTCAAGCTCTGGTGGTTTTGTGTAGGCTGTAGGATGTGGGGGAAGACTAACTTTAAACCCATACAGAGGAAGTAGATCATAAGTGATGGAGCTGATGTAGGAAATTACAACTGTTTGCAGGACAGACTAGATATGCAACTATTAAAATAAGAGCTAATTTATTCTTTGAATGATTTATTTGATTTGTATAAAATATGAAAATGAAGTATAAAGCTACATAGACTGTAAAGCTACATACAACTTCTTTTTAGTTTGTTTTTAATGTAATTATCATAAAAAGGGAATCAACAACATGTGGTTCGATCTTTGAGGCCTTTGAAGGATGCAGCCTCTGAATTGGGACACAGTTATTGTACTATGAATAGGAGAAAGTCCCAAAATAAAAGCCAACTACCGATTGATAAAGCCATCCCTTCACGGCAGCTGACTCTAGAAGCTCTGGTCTGCATAAAAACAAAAAGTGCCCTGAAATGCCTGGACCAACCTGAAATACAAGCTTTATAATGCTATTTCAGCATAAGAAATACTTTTTTTTTTTTTTTTTTTTTTTTTTTTTTTTTTTTTTTTTTTTTTTTTTTTTTGAAATTGTGTTCAGCACGATTTGCATTTTTTCCCAGCTGATTGCAAATATATGTGAGTTACGTGGCCAAAACTAACATAGTGTGTTAAAGAAGAGCAAAATGAACTGAAAGCATTTTATTTGAGAAATTGTGTTCAGCACGATTTGCATCACAAGACGCACATATGACAACCTGACCACAATAGAAGACCATTTTGTTCCAGATTTTTTTTTTTTTTTTTTTTTTTTTTAGTATAGACTATAGACTGTCTAGAGATCAAAATCTGATTCTGTTTAATTTACTCAATATAATTTTTGTGTGAGAGAAAGATGCCAGGGCATCTTTATGATTTTACATTCTGTGCCTTTAAAACAGTATCAGTGTGCAAAAAGCTTTAAAACCACAAAGTCTTGTAAGTCAAACATGTGCAGTTACTGCAACATTACCACTACAGTATTTACTGCAGCCATTGGAAATGGCATTAAAGTTGACATGTTTGTCACAAAAAATGTTTTGCACTGAAGAAGTTGTGCACAAGGGCCCTTTTTGAAATGCAGAATGAACATGAGATGCTTTGTGCCTTTACTAGCAGCTCAGTGTTAGATTCAAAATGATACATTTAGGTCAGTTCAGGGTATCAAGACTTTTTGTTGTTGTTGAATGCAGCAGCAGGTGTTTTGGCATATACCTATTACTGGACACGCAAGAGTGCACTTGAGTGTTAGTGTGTATAAGGTGTTAGGTGTGCTATAAGGGTTGTTATATTGTGGCCACAGCGAGTGCTTTGCTCACAAGCTCTTGTGAAACTCCTTTACCACCCTTTGTGCTACACTGAAAACAAATGTAGTTTCAGAGAACTGGAATACATACTTTAAATACAGCTACAGGTTAAAGATCAGCTTGAAATGAGAGCAGTGTTTAGTGACATTTACGAAGGAATGTTTCTCGTTTATCTTTCTCTTCAGCTTCACTGTCATCTGGTCTGTGTCATTCTAGGTTTTGAATAAAACCCATCTGATCAGTATAGGATCTAAACAGTTAAAATTCTATTGTGTTGAATGTAGCTTGTCATTAAGATTTGGAGTTTGGGAAAAGCATCATGCTTCAAAACTAAAGAAAGTAAATATCAAGAAACCTTTTGACCTGATGGTGGCATTATTTTGAGTTTGAGAGACCCAGAAAACAGATTACAAACAGATTTCATTGTCTGGCCACAAATTGCATTTTCACAAATAAATATGTAAATGATTGAAATAAAAGTAATAAGAAGCATTGTAAGTCTAATAAAATTTGGTTTCCTGTTGTTTCATGTCGATTAGGTGTTAAACTGGAGCTGATGTCTTAAAAAGGATGCTACATTAAATAAACATATTATGATTTGTATTCTCCACAGTTATGCTTTTCAAAAGTATTACAAATATGTTTAATCTTAACCATCCCCCGATGAGAAAGTTGACAAGGAAGTTGAGACTTAGCTGAAAAGGAAATGGTGGGCCAACCAGAAACCAAGGTGTTAACAGAAAGAGAAAAAAAAAACCTTCTAGAGCTTAATTGAGAGGAACAAGGCTGTTACAGCTTCTCGGTGGTTTAGGGGTCATGCATTAGAGCTGTGTGAAATGGCATACTACCATTTCCCTCTGTTCATGCAGTATGTATGTACACAGCGAACACTGGGTGAATGTCTGTGTGCTTACCTGAAAGCTTCCTGAAGTTATGTGAACTCTATGGTTTGCATTGCAAATTGCATGTTGGTTCACTCAGACTCTCACAGACACTATGTTCGCTATTAAATGTGGTCCAACTCCAGCTGGAAGATCATTATTTTAAGCTGCCATGGCTTCATGGAGACCAAAGGCAAAAACTAACCAACAAAAGAAGTCATCAAATATAACTTGATTAAATTAAACAAAAACACATGTGCCTTTCCTAACTACATGACAAAAAAAAAACACAAACTAATCCAAAAATTAATGTCAGGTCATCCCTGTACACCATATGTATCGAATAATGTCTGTAGCAATTCTGACACATCTGTATCAAACATGTGTTAGATACACTACAATATGGATCTGTCGATGTGAGGAGAATCCATGGAGCTCTTCAAGCCAAGAGGGTCAACACTAAAATGAACACCCTGTCTAAAAACCTTTTAAAGGTTTGTGCCACACAAATCCACCAATGCTCTTTCCTCAACATGTGCACAAACTGCAGGGTTGTTTATGTGTGTACCAGGAGGAGAGCTTCCCAGAAGAAAAAACTTGGCCCCTCTCAAGGTTTTTTCTTTATCAACATGTGCACAAAAATCTCAAAAATTCCACTGGCACAAACATTTTAAGCACTGTTCTTGGATCTGGGTCAATAGGTAATGTCAGTTATGCTATAAAAATAAATCGAATTGACAGGACCTTAATAAATTATTCAACTCAGCAGCAGAGATGCAAACAAAAGACGATCAGAATTATGGATGAACTCGATATAATCAATGAATTAAATAATGAAGAATTGATAGATAATTATTTTATATTATTAATAACAATAATAATAATTTGCAAAAACAATTTAAAAAAATAAAAAATAAAAAATTAAAACTATTAATATAAAAAAAACTATTTATTTTTAAAGAAAAGGGATTAAGAGAGGGATTCGCACTAAACTTAAAGAAGTTTATTTGTAGTAGAGAACTTAGTGCTGTTTGTTCTAGTAGAGACGAAGATGCTGATTATACTGTATAACAGGGGCAGATAAAGAAAGAGAGGGAGGGAGGGGTTGTATTCGTGCACTAAGTGTAGCGTAATGCGTGACTTTCCTTTTTCAGAACCGAAAATTCAAACCTAATGGAACAATCTTCATATAGCCTAATTTGATAATTCTTGGACGTTGTTACTGAAGAGGTGATGGAAAACTTTAGCTACATCTTTTTGTGAGCAGAGGACCAGATCGATGAAGTTGTTTTTTACACGCACTCAGTTTTCGCGTCATGTTTAGACTGTTGTTGGGTGTTTTATGAAGAGGTTAAGAAAAATGATTCACAGCGCATCTTTCTTCTGTCTGTGTCTTTTGCTATCGACTGGTACGTTATAACTTACGTTCTCAAATTTTCGCAAATTAAGAATTATTCATCTTATTAAACACAATTACATAAATTTCTACAAGAAAAAAAATCTGAATATTGGATAATGCAAGGTCCAGAATTCTTGCCTAAAAAAAGTAATACATAATAGCCTAATAAACCTTTGGAATATAAAACTGTAAAATCTGGTGCATGTAAGTTTCTTGCCTTAAGAGCAATACAAATTTTACTGGTGGATCTTCCTCGTCAATATTCAGCTTGAACTTAAACAGGTTTTTCATTTGCTTTATAAACTGTTTTTCTCCAGGTGTGTTTGGTGATACAGATGAAGTGAAGTCAGTATCAGTGACTGAAGGAGATTCTGTCACACTAAACACTGATGTTAAAGTACAGAGAGATGATCACCTACTGTGGACGTTTGGAGCTCAAGAGAGTCGAATAGCAGAAATCTACAGACAGAACATTAATATAGATGCCACTAATACAATATTTGAGAAAAGACTCCAGATGGACTCTTTCACTGGATCTCTGACCATCAGAAACATCAGAGGCACAGACTCTGGACTTTATAAACTACAGATCATCAGCAGCAGAAAAACTTCATACAAGAGATTCAGTGTTTCTGTCTATGGTGAGTAATTGGTGTCCTGCCAATGATGATCCAGACTGTGTTGATTCTCAAAATTAAAACAATTTTTCTCCTGATTCATCTGTGATTTATAAGCATTCAATGACAAACCAAAGTGTGAGTGAAACTTATTTTCTACACCCTGTTTTGCAAGACACTTCCCTTATAATGGCTATTGTTTTATATTTCCTGATGGAAATAATTATGAATAGAAGGAAGAAAGACAATAGTGTTGACGTTTTAGGTACAATGATAGTTGTAAAGCCACATTTAGAAAGAGAAAGATAATTTTATCATTATAGTTTAGATGGATAAATTGGTATAAGAATGAAAAGTCAATTTAGCATGCAAATATGACATAATCCCTGGTTCGAGCCCCAGCAGGGTCAGGAGGACTTTCTGTGTGGAGTTTGCATGTTCTCTGTGTCTGCGGGGGTTTACGCCGGGTGCTCCGGTTTTCTCCCACAGCCCAAAGACATGAAGGTTAGGTCAACTGAAGATTACAAATTGTCTCCAGACGTGTGTGTGCAAAGACAAGTCTTGTGTATGGATCGAATTGTGTATGGATTAACTGGTTCTCGCCATGAATATGGTAATAGATGCCGGAATGGCGGTAAGGAACGCCATTCTAACCAGTCTGTTACATTTTGAAAGTAAAAAACAAACAAAAACAAAACACAAATATGGTATAGCAAAGGCAGAGTTTTTATGTTCAGTTGTTCTTGCTGAACATTTTTTTTTTTTTTTATGATTTCCAGCTCGTCTGCCTGTTCCTGTCATCACCAGAAACTCCTCAAACTGTTCATCTACATCACCATCATCAGTGTCCAGATGTTCACTGCTGTGTTCAGCTGTGAATGTGAGTGCTGTGACTCTCTCCTGGTACAAAGGAAACAGTTTATTGTCCAGCATCAGTGTGTCTGATCTCAGCATCAGTCTCTCTCTTCCTCTGGAGCTTGAGTGTCTGGATGATTCTTACAGCTGTGTTGTGGCTTATTCATTCACCAACAGGACGACACATCTCAACAACACTGATCTCTGTCAGCCATGTCCAGGTATCACATTTTCTCTTTTCCTCTTATTGTGTTAAATTAATAAAATAGTGTTTTATTGAAATATTTAGTCCATGTCTATCTGCTTTGAGGTGTTCTCTCAACTATAATGTTATTTGCATCTTGACAGTTAATTGTTAGCAGATATTATCATATACAAATATTTGTCTAGCCAGTCAATGTGACATTTGTCTTAAATGAAAGCCTGTAGGCAGTTTAAAAAAATACTTGCAGAGTAATAACTTTAAATTTAACAAAAAAAAAAAAAAAAATCAAATATCAAAATATTCAAGTACTTTACTTTATTAGGTGAAATGTAATATGTTCAGACAGATTCCATCACAATAATTATTTATTTTTAAAGATTAAACTATTAAGATTACACTATTGGCTCTTTTCTGTGCATTACAGAACGGGAAGAGGGTTCACGTCTTGTTTCAATAGTTGTTATAGCACTGCTCCTGCTGCTGCTGCTGTTAGCTGTAGTTGGAGGTTTGATCTACTGCTACAGAAAGACATGACATGCAAAATATATACAATTAAAAAAATATATTAAATGTAGTAAGGTTTATTAAATGTGTGATTATTATTAAAACAGTTAAGGCTCAAGAGGAAGAGATACTTTATGCTGACACAACATTCTGTGCATATCGAGTGAAGAGTACGGTAAGATACATCATATTTCTGTGTGAACTCTGCCTTTTGTGCTTGTGTAAACACCCTCAGCTTCTTTAAAAACCTGAAGTCTGTTGTGTATGTGTCTGAGAATATGTTATCACACTGCTGTGCTCTGATGTGATGACGCTAAAATGAAAAAGTGTTTTCCTTCACTCATTCTGCTCACCTGTGGAAATAGAGCCATTGTTTTAAATTATTCTGTCGTTCACGTTTATAATTCAGTGTGTTTGAACCTACTTGATTTTATTTTTGATTGTGATGTTTCCTTGCAGGATAACGTTGCAGCAGATCAAACATTATATTCAACTGTTAAGACATGAAGGACCCCTGGATGAAAGAAGAAAGCCATCGTATTTACAACTGTGACAATAAGTTTATTAGGATCAACTAAATGCAGAATTTTCAAATATGTAAAATTTGCACTATAGACATATGAAATATGTCCAAGATTTTTACACAGCAGTCTTTTATTGAGGGGACATTTTCATGCCCCTAAACATGACATGTAACAAAATGAAATATGATAGTTGCTTTAACTGTCGATCATGCCCTCTTGGCAGTCCTTTGCCATTAAAACCCCTTCACATCTGTCATAATAATTTACATTTATATTTTACCTTTGCAGTTTAAATAATCCATACATGTTATTTATTTTAACAGGGCATCTTGCTTTATTAATATTTATTATAAATGCCTTTAATAATGAACTTCAACAACATAAGGACAGATCCATTTAGTGCAGCTGATGTTGCTTTGATTCCTCCGTCCTTGTTTCCTTTTCTTGTATCTCCCTTATATCTTGGTGGAGCTAAGACGCAAGGAAATGTAGCGAGGAAAGGAAATGAGGATGCACAGATAAGAAATGAGAAGCACCACCGATGTCACTTTGATAACACCAGTGTTTCTCCTTACATGTGTTTCATTAAATTTCAATTAGGAGCAGCTAGTGTTAAATATTAGTGTCAGATTAGTGAGGTAGTTTTTGTAAATATGAATATTTTCATTTCACTCCACATTTCACAGTATTATTTTGTATGATTTTATATATTTTGTAATGCTTTAGGAGTGCGTGTCATATATATATACTAGTCATTTCCATATATATTATATATATATATATATATATATATATATATATATATATGTATATATATATATATATGTATGTGTGTGTGTGTACACTTTTTTGTTTTTGTATTTTTATATTTTTATATACATTTATATATATATATATATATATATATATATATATATATATATATATATATATATATATATATATATATATATATATATACTTTATTGTTGTTTAATTTTATTTTTCTTTCATTTGGTGATTTTGTTGTTTGTTGGTGTGTTACTGTTTGTTTCTTTCGGCTGTTTTTCATTCCTGAAACTGTGCTCCAAATGATGTTTAAAAATAAAATTGAGAGGTGACGAGTCAGCTCCCACCTCCTTACATTGTGTCTTCACCCTCAACCTATTTATAAAAAGCACTTAAAAAGATGACCAGTGTCCTATATTGGTGATTATTAAAGTATCTCTTCACCAACCATCTTTTAACTTGAACTTTGGGCTTCAAGACTGGCACTCTGGAAGTCTGGACCAACACCTTTCCAGGTTTATACTGTATGTGTTCTCCCTCTCTCTGTGATCAGGGAATGAGCAGCACGCTGACTTCATCAAAATGAAGTACAAGGTTGTTTTCCTGAACCTTCATCAGCTCTGTTCCTCAGTGTTGAAAGAAGCTTCCAGCCTCTATCAGCTGAAACCATCACAACTTTTAAGAACACCTCAAAAATCTATTCAATTCAAGTTTATTTGTATAGCGCTTTTTACAATACAAATAATTGCAAAGCAACTTTACAGAAAATTAAGTTTCTACAATATTAGTAGTAACTTATAAGTGGACAACAATAATAATCATATTACACAAAAATTCATAAAAAAAATTAATACAAGAGTCAAGACATAGTTAACCAGACGATGAACACTATTAACAGCAATTATAATGTGATTGCATAGTAATTGCATAGTACTGCATAGTAAGAAGCAATATTTGTTAGTTCTGTTTGTTGATTCAGGGTTAGCATCATCTGAGGTCCTCTGAGGGGGCCAGCATCATCTCTTCTCAGGTGTTCTGGATCCAGACTGGAGCTTGTGGAAATCCCGTGGCAAAACAGAGAAACAAATAGAGACATAATTAGCATAGCTGCTACACCAACAAAATAAAAATAAAAACTAAAAAACAAGAAAAAGAACAATAATGTGCATTTGATCAAATACAACTGCAGTCACAAATTATGAGATGCATTATTTGAATGCTGGGCGAAAGAGATGTGTTTTTAATCTAGATTTAAACAGAGAGTGTGTCTGAACCCCAAACATTATCAGGAAGGCTATTCCAGAGTTTGGGAGTCAAATGCGAAAAAGCTCTACCTCCTTTAGTGGACTTTGCTATCCTAGGAACTACCAAAAGTTCAGCGTTTTGTGACCTTAGGGAGCGTGATGGATTGTAGCGTGGTAGAAGACTAGTTAGGTACGCAGGAGCTAAGCCATTAAGGGCCTTATAGGTAAGTAATAATAATTTGTAACTTAATAGGTAGCCAGTGCAGAGACTGTAAAATTGGGGTAATATGATCATATTTTCTTGACCTGGTAAAGTCTCTAGCCGCTGCATTTTGGACTACCTGTAGCTTGTTTATTGAGGATGCAGTACAACCCCCTAGAAGTGCATTACAATAGTCCAGTCTAGAGGTTATGAATGCATGAACTAGCTTTTCTGCATCAGAAACAGGTAACATATTTCGCAGCTTGGCAATTTTTCTAAGATGGAAGAATGCTGTTTTTGTAACATGGGAAATACGATTTTCAAAAGACAAGTTGCTGTCTAATATAACACCCAGATTTTTGACAGTAGAGGAAGTAACAGTACATCAAGAGATTCTGTGTAATATTTTCTGGTCCAATAAGTAATATATCTGTCTTATCTGAATTTAATAGGAGAAAATTATTGGTCATACAATCTTTTACATTTTTAACACACTCTGTTAGCTTAGATCATTCAGAAGTTTCATCTGGTCTCATATATATATAAATATAATCATAACAGTGGAAACTAATCCCGTATTTTATAATAATAATAACAATGAGCAACATGCAAAATGTAAAATAAAAAAATAATAGACCAAATACCAAATAAAACTCAAAAGCACAATGGATTGTGGCTTTGGGACTCTTTGGGATTCTATTGTCACATCCTATTTAGGAAGAGATCCACATTATTTAAAGTTTAAAGCTCTGGCTCCCTCTGGTGTCACTGACTTGAATTCACCATGTTTTACGACAAGCAGAGACAAGGTTCTTTTATGAAAAGTCCACAATGACATCTTTCTTTAGAACATGAGAAAAAGTGTTGGGCTAAAGACATAAGTAGACAGTGAACTGCTTTTTTTAGATACTTTTTGTCATGGTAAAATATTTTTTATTGGGGCAACACTGATTTAATAACATAAACACATGGTCAGTGCTGTTTTAGATAGTTTAATACATGAATGTAGAAACAGATAACAAAGGTTTTGTTTGCATTGCATTACTACTTTACATGTGAGACTAGGTCAGTATTAGTATGTCAAGATCAGTAGGGCAAACATCACAGAAAACAGTATTTAGTACACTTTTTCTTTTTCTATACTGAAAAAGTGCTGTAGAATACAACTTCTTCTGATGAGCTCAGAGCTAAAATGTAAAATACAGTGGAAACTTTCCAGTATTAGTTACACAGACATGTCCTGTCTGACGAGCTGAACAACCAACAGCAGACAAGTTACAGCTGGTCAGTTAGGGTTGGAATAAAATGGCCCTCAAACATTCATTTGTCACTCTCTAAGAATCTGCCCTTAAAGGAACACTCCGACTTTTTGGGACTTTAGCTTATTCACAGTATCCCCCAGAGTTAGATAAGTCCATACATACCTTTTTCATTTCTGTGCGTTCTGTAAGTGTTATTTGACGTACCCACCGCTAGCCTAGCTTAGCACAAAGACTGGATGTAAATGGATAATGCTAGCTATAGTAATCCCAATAAGTGACAAAATAATGCAAACATTTTCCTATTTACATGTTGTGATCTGTATAGTCACAGCGTGTACAAATAACAAGGGCTATATGAGACAGAGACCCATTTTTAATCGTAAAAATACTGGGAACTATATTTCTCACTAGGCGTAGGAGCACAGTTAAAGTTACTTGGGCGCGGATGTGGCTACTTGGGCGGAGTGGTGATAGCGCCGTAGCAGCTCGAGACGCGCCGTGGTGGGGCAGGGGGTTTCAGTCGCTCAGAGTTGGAGTAATAGAGTCAAGCAATTACTAGATAGTACACTTATATTGTACAATCATGGGTGTTCGCTGTATTTTAAAGAGGAAGCTGCAGACAATAAACTGCAGCGCAAGGTGGAGACCAGGTAATACTATGATGTTTCATAGAATTCCAACCAAAAGAACGCTGACCTGTAATGAATCGATGGCTACACGGGTGTTCTTGGTATAGTTCCAAACACCTGTAAAACACCATCACGAGAGTATTTTCGTTTGCTCTGAACATTTTACTTGTAGTAAACGACTATTATGAAAAACAGGTGCAAGTTGCCACACGGACCACATGAAACGTTGAAGGGTGTGATAAAGGATACAGCCATCCCAATAAAGACAAGGACAAATTGGCATACACCTGTTTGCTGCGGTCAAGTGTTTCCGTTATGTTTTGAGATGACTAACATTAGCCATACTGTAACAGTGCCCATGCTAATGTAATATAACCTTAGTGGTGACACTATTACGTGAATGGGGCACCGTGTATCCCCTTTATTGTTATTATTGTGTTGTCATGAACACACTGTATCGCTCAATAACAAATGAGCGGCGCTAAATGATGGTGCGTTCACACCAGACGCGAATTAGAGCGATTACATGGCGCCGAGTGAACAGATTTCAATGTTACAGTTTTGCGCTGCCCAACGCAATCTCCACGGAAGCGTGTCATAATCGACAAACGTGGCAATGTCCTACGGGCTCGTGTCCAAGCTCGTGGCTGAGACCTCCGCGGTGCGCGTGGGAGCACTTCTGCGGCGACTGAGGCTGTCTAAGCAATGCTAATAGCGACGTGGCGTCGAAGTGTCACACTGATAGCTTGGTCGTATTCAAAGGAGAGAGGAAAGATACATGAATCAGTGCGTAGACAGTGTGGCATTCTCATGATACGTTAGGTAGGATCGTTCCAGCGTTTGACTCCGTGGCGCGCGGAACTAACGGCTCGAGCATAACCGCACTTACCTAAGCGCGCCGCTTCAACATTTGGGAGTATATCATACGCTGTCGTGCTGAGTTGAAAAACACTGGAACTTGTGGCGAAATTTTCGCGCCGCGTTAAACAGCGACAGGAAAGCTTGCTGAACAGTAGTAGCTGACGTGATTAGTATATCGTACACGCGCTGACCTCCGTAAGGGGTTAAAAGCAGCTAGCTGTCCCAACTCCCTTGGAAAAAGGTCGAACAACAAATACCTTGACGGGGTGGAGGACAAAATATCATCATCGGCTATATGATACTTCTTCACACATACTCTACCATCCAAAATCAGGGGGGGATAAAAAAGGATTTTGCTTGGAAAAAAGGGAAATTATATTTTATCTTGAACCACTAAAAGACATCAGAGCCAGCGGGCAAATGTCCAGAAGAACTAGCCGAGTTGGAGACTGCTCTAGGCGGATACATGTCAAGGAGCCATCCCGGATCGCATGGAGCTCGTCTCCGAAATCGGCGAAAAAACACATTTTTTAAAGTGGACCGCGTTATGTATAAATAAAGAAACCGCATATTTGAGTTAAAAAAACAACTACCATTCTCGCCTAATTGAAATACTTTTAAAACTAACTTTCATGAACACGATAACAGTAATATGTTGAAAACTATCCGAAAAAAAATGGTGGTTGAACACACAATCCTGCAGTGAAACTCAACTGCAGCAGCGAATAGAAGCCCCTCCCATCAGGACTAATACATTCAACCTTGCTAATGATTGGAGGGGGATGGGCATTTTTCTTTTTTTGGAGAAAATGTTGTGTGAAATAGTAGGCTAACATAACTGTCTGTGGGTTCATTGTGCAAAAACTATTGCCTTGTGCTATTTACTTTTCCACATATTCTTGGCTATGCCCGTCGCTCCACAATGCAATTATCTAACAAATACTGTATATATGCTGTTGAATGTATTTGGTCAGCTGTAATAAATTGCATTTCAAATATATCAATTCCTGTAATAATTTCTTTATACATTTTCTGTGAAAATTATTAATCAGGATGAGATGAGTGTTCTACAGCACTTTTGTAACTCCTCGTCTGGGTATTCTGGCTTAAAACTATATGGTTCTGGATCTTGGTTTGATACACAGTAAAATTCCTCTGAGTCTGACAATAGGTCAAAGTCAAAGTCAGCCATGATCACGAGTCACGTCTAGCTAGTTAGTCACGTTTGTTTTGTTTACGGAACCATCAACAGGCCGTCTCGTGTGCTGCGCTAATCACTCCGCCCAAGTAGCCACTACTCCCGCCCAAGTAACGTTAGCTGTGCTCCCTCCGCCTAGTGAGCCATATAGTTCCCAGTATTTATACGATTAAAAATGGTCTCTGTCTTATATAGCCTTGTTATTTGTACACGCTGTGACTATACAGATCACAACATGTAAATAGGAAAATGTTTGCATTATTTTTGTCAGTTTATTGGGATTACTATGCTAGCATTATCCATTTACATCCAGTCTTTGGTGCTAAGCTAGGCTAGCGGTGGGTGCGGGCAAATAACACTTACAGAACGCACAGAAATGAAAAAGGTATGTATGGGACTTATCTAACTCTGGGGGATACTGTTGACTCAAGCTAAAGTCCAAAAATTGTTCGGAGTGTTCCTTTAAAAGAGCTCATCATTAAACTGAAATAGTTTTTTTCATATGTTAAAAGCCGTAGATAGTTTACGACAAGTCTGCAAAATGTCAGCTTCTTATTGGTATTACAAGATGATGCAATCGCTGAGGCCTTTCATTTGGTATTAACGATCGAGTATATGATGATGTCCTTCATCAGTTCCGGTTTCTGAAAGAATCAAAACATGCAAGTTTAGGACGTACTAAAACATACAAAAATATTGTGTATTGGCTGTATAGTATAGTAAGTATGTTGTGGGAGGATATTGTAACCTGTGTATACAGGGAGATATCAACTGTATGGTGTATGGCTTGAAATATCTTCGTAATCAACTTCTTGAAATAAATCTGTAATTTCTGGAATATCCAAGGACACAATCGGGCTCAAGGACAACAGTTGAATACAAAGACAATTACAAGCAAAGGACATGATAGCAAAAGCATGGTGTTGTATTCGATTGTTTTAAATAACTTTCTTAAACACTGGCAAGTAAGAGCTTTGCTTTTGGATTTTGAAGGACATTGTGGTTCTTTTGCGTGTTTTAAAAACACTGTTCATTGTTAATGTCTTGTTGAGCTCCAAAGAATGCACTGCTTTCCTGCATTTGATTCAGCTTCCATTGAATAATCAGAGTTTATAATAAATGCTTTTGTGATTTGGAGACTTTGCATCACTGTTTGTGTGTGTGTTACAGATGCCTGTGGCTTTTCAGAGGCATAATCATGTATTCAGAAAAATGTCAACCTCCACCCTTTCTAAACTGTACTTGCTCTGAGAAATAAGAACACTTATTGGTATAATGTGCTTTCTCAAGTTGATATTGCAGTGTGCCTTGGGGATGTATCATGTACAACTGAAGCCTAAGCAGAAAAAGAACAAGCATGAGCAGGAATTAAGCTAAAAATAAGAGGGTGGTTTAAATTTGGTTGAAAGGCAACATAATTAACAGACAAATAAGCAAAACACTGACATCAGCACAGGATGGCACATCACATTTTTAATCGCAACATGTGTAACCCCAAGTGTTTGTGGTTTTTGCAGACAGATTCACTGCACACTGCAATACTGTATCACAATACATGTTATCTTACCGTACTGTGAACACTACGTGCACAGAATCTTTGTTTCAGCATAAAGTACCTCTTCCTCACAAGTCTGCACTGTTTTAAATGATAATTGTTACATTTTTCAAATAAGTCTTAAATGGTGTTTAAAAAAAGATATTGTGGCACATCTTTTAAAATCTTGATTTTGTCTCAGAATCCTTATCTTTCTTGTTTGCATTTCTTGTACAAGAATATCACAGCTACAGCCAAGAGCAGAATACTGACCACTGTAACTGATAATACCACCGACTGTGACAGCTGCACGAGTTCTGTAATGAACAACAAAACAATAATAATTATGAATGAGTCTTGCAGTGTTTGATTTCAATTTAGACATTGTTGTCATAATTCTTCACTGACTTAACATGTCTTAAAACAGATATGGTTAGAAGGCTTGAGGAATATACTTTTTAAAAACATTTAAACTCCCACCCCATATTATTTAACATCACCACTGATTTACCTGGACACGTGTGACAGAGTTGATCGATATCCAGATGTGTGGTCTGGTTTCTGATGGGATTGTTGATCACACAGCTGTAGGTGTTGTTCTCCTGATATTCCACCTCCAGAGGTAGAGAGAGACTGATGCTGAGATCAGAGCACACACTGTATGCTGGACCGGCATAAACTGTTTTCCTTTGTACCAGGAGAGAGTCACAGCACTCACATTCACAACTGAACACAGCAGCACACATCTGGACACTGATGAACGTTTAGATGATGATGATGATGATAATGAAGAACAGTTTGAAGTGTCTCTGGTGATGACAGGAATGGGAAGAGGAGCTGGAAATATTGAGAATAAATGGGGGCAACATTGAAGAAGTGGTATTCTGTGTTTGGAATCTTTTTCTGACGGCACCCATTAACTGCAGAGAATCAACTTGTGAGAAAGTAATGCCTAATTTCTTGAAAAACTCTTCCAATGAAAAACAAATCATCTATATCTTAAACAGCCTGAGAGAAAGTAGATTTCTAGCAAAATTTTATTTTTGAGTGAACTATTCCTTTAATATATTTAATAAATATACTTTATTCCCCCGTTTTTCCTTGATTGCTAACACAATTCATGAAACAATTCACCATTTTCTCATAACTATAGACACAATCTCAAAACTACACACCAACTTGTGCAAACTTCAAGGTCAAAATCAAGAACAGACTCAAAGACTCAAACTTTGGTCTCAGATGACACACAAAGCTGCCAAATACACACACTACTTCACTGCCTAAAAAACACTAGTGTATTCCCTCCTTTTGGGAAATAGGAATCCTTTTGGTAGTCAATATCTGTTACAGTATACGACATAGGTGCAGATACAGTTACAGTTTTTTTTTTCAATTGCTAACATCCTTTTGTCCAATCTGTAGTCACATTTTCAAAACACTATACACAATTAGCACAGAATCAGTCTGTTGTGACCATACCATTAACAGAAATCATGTTGTTTTCACACAATATTCAGTAAATGAACACATTTCTGAAATGCTTACATTTCATTTTTGCATAAGCTTACCCCATACCAAAATCATAGATCTTTCTTATCTTTTTTTACAAATGCTTAAACACAGCATGACAGAAATGAAGACCCAATGTTCCAAACTTTAAATATAGCGTAAAGCCTCTACTTCTGCAGCAACAGCAACTCAAAAGTATTGAAAAAATATCTCTACATAAAATATTGTAACAACTGATAAGCATTTTTAAGTAACAGATTACTTAAATATTTAGAAATAGCTGATTCCAGTCTCAGTTGGAGGAATAGTCAGGTGTTGATGCTCTTTCCATTACATCGACATAGAGTAAAAAATACCTCTTTGAATTGGTTTTGTGGATGCAGAACAACACAAATAATCAGAGAGAGAAAAAATAATGCCTGGGAGAGGAATAGTTGTAGGAGGGAGAGGAGTAGTTGGATCAGAAGAAGAAAGGTAAGGGAGAACAAGAGGTAAGGGAGGGGTAAGAATGTGTGCTGGACTGCATTTTTGTTTGTTTTTTGTTTGTTTATTTTTCCCTCTTACACGTGTGGAACCTATGAAAATATATTTCTGCCATGGAATATAAAGGGTAAAGGATAATTGTGACTTTTTTTCATCTCACAGTTCTGACTTTTATTTCTTGCAATTGTGAATCTGATAAAGTCTGAATTGCAAGGTGTAAACTCACAATTCCAAGGATAGAAGTCCAAATTGTGAGATAAAAAGTTCACAATTACCGTTTTTACTTTTTTTATCTGGTGACAGAAACAAGCTTGCATAGTAACCAAAGGCCATGTAGCCTATGTTGTAATTTTTGTTGATCACTGGCATCAGCTACCATGCACATCCAGACCCCCAACCACTGGAGAGCAATTTCAGTCAAGGTTCCAATTGAATTTCTGCATAGAGGACCCTATTTTTTCTATTGTACATTCTATAAAGTAATGACTCGTTCAGTTTTAGACAGTATGTTGCCAAGAATTAACAAATTCAACACTTAAAAATTTACAGTAAAAAGGGTTTCAGTCAACCTGATCTAACGGCAATTCGCACATATTTTACGAGGTGGCTAATTTGTACGAATTCGTACGACCACACTCGTACAAAATTTTTGCCAAATCGTACGTATTTTACGAGTTGCACAATTCGTACGAATTTGTACGAATGACCTACACCTAACCCCGCCCCTAAACCTACCCGACACTGGGGTTTAGACAAATTGTATAAATTTGTACAAGTGAGGTCGTACAAATTCATACAAATTAGCCACCTCGTAAAATACGTACAGATTGGTCGTGAGATAGCGTTGGTTTCAGTTGAAGGTAACTAAATTACAAAAAAACAATGGAATTTTTGAACAATGAACAATTTTTATAGTAGAAGTAGAACTGAAACATCAGTCAAACATGCACAAGATGTATGTCAAACATGCACAAGAAAGTAATGCAGTTTTTGTAAAGCCATCAACTGTTAGTATTTTGACAGTCAATGTGCTATGATTGACTATATGTTCCTATTGGATAGAAAAGTAGTTCTATTGTTTTGTCCGAATGACTCGATTTTGAATTGTGTTTGCTGTGTTTTAATAGAGTTAGTATATGTAGAAAAAAGGTATTTGGCATTTTGAAAAGTAGAGTTAACAAAATGTGGTTTTGGCCAGAAAGTTAACTGTTTAGCTAATTGTGTGATGCTGGTGTGTTGCTGTGTTAAGAGTTTAGAAAAAGTACT
This sequence comes from Cyprinus carpio, assembly GCF_018340385.1. Classification (NCBI taxonomy): domain Eukaryota; kingdom Metazoa; phylum Chordata; class Actinopteri; order Cypriniformes; family Cyprinidae; genus Cyprinus; species Cyprinus carpio. Next base: position 17,733,006 of record NC_056618.1, read on the forward strand.
TTAAGTATTGGTAAACGCTTGTTAGCAATTGAAAAAAAACTGTAAATTCAGCAATAAACTTTAAGAAAAGTTTACTTTCATTACACTACTTTAAAGAGATCTTACAGAAGATGAAAAGCACTACATAAAAAGCACTAGAAGAGAGAAGTTCAAAGACCAGATAACTCAATTTACGGTAAAAACACGTTGGAATATACTGTCAGTTACTGTAAATAAATAAATAAATTCATTCATTCATTCATTCATTCATTCATCATTAATACATGGCGTTTTTTGTGTAGAGTGTTTTGCAAGAAACACACTATGAGCAAACGGACCATGTGATGCAAACAGGTGAATGTGTTAAAAGTTTTATTTTGAAAACATGTCTTTGTTTCGAGAACTGTATGAATGGTTTGGAAAATTGGGCCAAATGAATCAGTTATAATGTGTTAGCAATCAAGAAAAACTGTAAGCAATAAGGCACTGGTGGCTGTCTATAAAGTGATTAGCTTTATATATTATTAGATAATGGGTTATTCATCTTAAAGAACAGCTCTTCTGATAATTTAACATCAGTTTTATTTCTTGATAGTATAAAACCATGTAATACGGGGTAACTCACCCATAGACAGCAACAGAATAAGGTGATTGTGCGTGCTTGTACATGTGAACTCCCAGCTTTGGGGGGTGGCCACCTGTGTTGTTGATTGGGAGGTGGGGGGGGGGGTGGTGATTTGAGTGCCCTCACGCCGAGCTTGAGTTCGATGGGGGGTTCTGATGTTTCTGATGGTCAGAGATCCAGTCCTGGGGGGGACTGTCATGGGGGGGGCTGGAGTCTGTCTCCAAAATATCACGAGTACTATCATTTATTATCGCAGATGTTTCTTCTGTGATTTCAGCAATACCGAGTGTCTGAATTGTTAATGTTAAACATCCACAGTAATATGATCATTTCTCTGCACTTCAGAGACACACCAGTGTTAAGAGACACAGCATCAATCAAACAACAACAACAAACTTCACTTCATCTGTATCACCAATAACACCTGAAACACGGAAAAACATTGTTGTATTAATTTATTTCTCCAATTAAAAACAACAACAACAAAAACAACAAGCCCAATGAAAAAAGACTCGTTCACCAACTCAGACATGAGTCGGTGGTTTATGACAATGCTTTAGCCAGATGTTGAACATATTCAAAATACCCAAATATATCATGTTATTGTGTGAAAAAATAAAAACGGCAACTTTTGGGAATGAACCACTATTTAATAAAAAATATTATCACTTACCATGTGAGAACCAAATCCACAGGCAGATGAAAAAATATTTATGAATCATATTCACAGTTCCCTAAATTACCGATCAATAAACTCCTCATGATTTAGTAAAGCGAGTTTGCTCATCCGCTTTTTTTGAAATAATGAAAGTCGAAGAAGATATTAAAAGAAGCATAATACGTTTAAAACAAACAAAGACCATTTCGAGGATTACAGTGCGGTGCTATCAATATAAGTATCGTATATTATATAGGCTAGCTTAGTGTTGTTTTCGCTTTAAATATTCAAGATTGGATACAAAAAGAAAAGCCCATTAAGATCTACAGTCTTTGTTAAGATTACGATATGTGTGGGCCTATTACTGTACGTCGATTAAAATATATCCTGAAAGTTGTGGTACATCCATCCATTTTCTCAAAAAAGCCAACAGAATCCAAAAGGCTACATTCTGATTTCAGTTTCCCCTAGCCAACAGAATCCAAAAGGCTACATTCTGATTTCAGTTTCCATACTTCCAGATTCCGGTTACTAAAAATAAAATCGCTCCGCCCTTTACCTGTAACACAGGTCCTCCTGTAACTTTGTTGATGAGCTCAAGCTGAAAAGTAAACGTAGCGTGGATTGTCTTTACAGTAGCTATATGAACATTAGAGGAAGTTCAGCTCTTTCACTGACACAAACAGGATGAAGACTTTGAGCAGGAACTGTTGAAGTGCAGATTTTTTGCACGATTGTATTTTGTTTGTTATTATTTTTTTTTTTTCTGAGAGGAAAATGACAGGAAGGATAATGGATGGATGTACCACAACTTTCAGGATATATTTTAATCGACGGACAGTAAAGGCCCACGCCCATCGCACAAAGACGTAATTCTTAACAAAGGGGTGTAGAGGATCTAAAAAAAAGGGCTTTTCTTTTTTGTATCTTGTTTTAAACGTATTATGCTTCTTTTAATATCTTCTTCGACTTTTATAATATTGATAGCACCATTAACTGTATTCCTCGAAATATTAGCAAACTCGCTTCAATACGCATCATTCTAATATCAACATCTACTTCCACTATTTCAAAAAAAGCGGATGAGCAAACTCGCTTCACTGCTTCTAGGTGTGTGAAATGCAGTGAGGAGTTTATTGAATCGGATATTTAGGGAAAAATGTGAAATATGATTCATACAATATTTTTTTTTTTTCCTCTGCCTATGGGATTTTGGTTCTCACTATGGTAAGTGATCATTTTTTTTACCACAGCGACAGGGTAGGTGTCCATTACCAAAATGTTCACCCCCATCTTTTCACACAATAAAATGATATATTTGGGTATTTTGAATATGTTCAACATCTGGAAAACATCCTGTCTAAAGGAATAAACACTGGTAAGCATAACTCTCTTAACACTGGTGTCTCTGAAGTGCAGAGAAATGATCAGATAATGATTATATAGCTGGGGATGTTTAGAACGTTAACTATTCAGGGACACTCATATTCGCTGAAATCCATAAGCAGGTCATTGATATGTATGACAGTAATAAGATATTTGGAGACAGCAATCCAAGATGGACAGTCGGACTGGATCTCTGATCATCAGAAACATCAGAACTGAACACTCTGGACTTTATAAACTATAGATTATTAAAGCTGCTGGAGTCACATACAAGAGTTTTTCTGTTGCTGTCTATGGTGAGTAATAATACATGTTTAATATATCTAAGAAATAACAAAGTTGCCATATTGATGTCAAAAGAATTGTTCTTTAAGATGGAATAACCTTTAGCTAATAAGGTATATATGAGGTTGTGCTGTGTTCAAAAATATTATCAAAGCTAATCACATTTATAGACAGCCACAGTGCTTATTGGAAGAAAAAAAAATTAATAAAAAATGAAAGGAAAAGATCACTCAAAAAAAAAAATAACATTTTCTGGAAATCTGCTCTCTCTCAGTTTTAAGATGTAGATTATGTTTTTCATTGGAAGAGATTTTAACAAATTAAGCATTACATTGCTTTCTCACAAGTGGATTCTCTGCAGTTAATGGGTGCCGTCAGGAAGAGATTCTTCAATTTTGTCCCCATTTAAATTAAGTAACATTTGTATTTCCTTTTATTCTCAATATTTCCAGCTCCTCTTCCCATTCCTGTCATCACCAGTCGGACACCTTCAAGAAATGTTCTTCATCATCATCATCATCATTCCATCAATCTAAAACGTTTCATTCAGTTGTCCAGATGTGTGCTGCATGTTGTATGCAGACTGTGACAACGTGAGATGCACTGGTGACTCTCTCCTGGATACGCGAAGGGAAACAGTTGTTTTATGTGCTCACTAGGCATCAGTGTGCTCTGATCTCAGCATCAGTCTGTCTCTACTACCTCTGGAGGTGGAATATCAGGAGAAAAAAAAATACTGCTAAGCTCTGTGTGATCAACAATCCCATCAGAAACCAGACCAAACATCTGGACATCACTCAACTCTGTACGTTAACAATGAAATTTTGTTCAGAAATATTGTTCAGGATTATTTTAATGATGCTTTTGTTTTAATGAACTCATGATCTCTGTAATCTCAGTTTGAGCATTTTGCAGAATTTTCCCTTTCTGTGTAGTTTAACACCTGCTACTAAACTTTCTGAGCAAAGAGATAAATCAGTTGAGTGGACAGATGTTTGATTAAATGTTATTCATATTGTCTCTCTTCACTCTCTAATGTCTTGTGTCTTGGCTGATAAAGGTTGAAGTAAGACTCTTTTACAGTAGATAAACTGCTGTTTTCTATTTGTTTATTACAGCATTAACAAATAGAAAACAGATTGTTGCAGTGCTAGTTGTAATTATGGTTTTCATCAGTTTTAGTTTGTTATTCTCACAAAGATTTCTGACCTTTCCCAGTTTTAGCGTGTTACTATAGCAGTATCTTCCTTTTTTCCCTTTTCTAACTTTTACCTGTTTCTGATTCTTACAGAAGCCTGGATGAGATTACCCATGCTGTGTTCCCACACTCTGTGTTTATTACTAAAAATTGTGTCTCAAACTGCTAACAGTAGCACACAGTTGAGTATTGAAGGAGTTATAGGACTACATATGAAGTAATATGGAGAGGCTCCAATGGAAAGCTGGAAAATGCATTGGTCCTACACACACACACACACACACACACACAACACACACAAACACACACACACACACAAAAACACAAAACTTAAACAAATCACATTATTACAGAAAAACAAATCATCCTTGTCCTGAAAATGCATTGGTCCTGAAAATCTGTTTTTAGATTTAAAATGCATTTATCAGCCTCATTATTAACCAAACTGTCTGTGATTGTAACACTTTAGACTGACAACCTCGACTGACAAACTTATTTTAGTGCTGTGTGCATGAGCACAGTGTAGGCAAGTGTTATAGTGAATTTAGTATCAAAGTGTTCAGTACTTTTAATGATCACTGTGGTAGTGTATTAAACATGTTTTCTGTTCTACTTTAAAACACCACAGAGGCTTATTATTTATACATGTTAATGTTAACTGGGTGCTCAGATGAAATACAACACTTCCCTATTTCTCAGAAAGACTTACCTTTAACGAATAATAATATAATAACTTGTTTACTGGAGTTAACAGCTTTTTGTTCAGATTTTTGGTTTAAAATAGCAGCATAAGCTTCTAGTCTTACTGTTTGATATGATAATATAAGTTTATGCTGCAGTTGTTTTAAAGAACAAGTGTCAATTGTACTTTACCACATTTCAGCATTGAATATGTCATAGATGCTGCACCGAATTAATGCAAACAATCAAATAAATCTTTTTCCCTCACAAACTTCAAAGTGTAAGTGATGATTTGAGTTCTTTAACACATGGAAACCGGCTGCTTGTTCAGCGATCACTTTCCCAACACTTTCCTGAACAACTAGACATGTTCCCACAGGTCTGACTTCTCTTCAAGCCATGAACACTGGGATGTTTCAGGCACAGTTGAAAGCTATTCCTACGAATCTTGCTTGATTGTGTGTAAACATACAATATCTTATGTAAATTTGGTCTTAGTATTTGGTTTTAGTTTTACATTGTGATTTTAGTTCATTAAATCTTTCTTAAAGATGAAGTGTGCACTTCTCATGTCTCACAACAGTACAAGTAAAGGGATTAAAAAAAAAAAAAACCAAAAACCTGCTCTTTCCTGTAATTTGCAGTCGTGCATTGGTTGTTGTGAAAGTACTGATGTAATAGCCGTCCTCATCCCGATTTAAAATCCTAAATATCTCACGGATTAAAAAACTCCTAAATATCAAAACTTGTTTTGTTAAGGCCATATCTGACTTCAAAAAGTCCACTTCCAGGATTAAGCTGTGGCTAAAAGAAAGCACATCACAAAATTGTATACATTTTAATTGTTGTTATAATTGTGTATGATTATGTATGTTATGGTATGTTTGTGTGTGTCTGTGTATGTGTATATGTGTGTATATGTGTCTATCTATATATACCATAGTTTTGTAGTATTTCTTGTTTTTATGTATGTATTTGTTTTCTAATGTTCTTAGAAATGGCTCAACCAGGGACAGGAGTTGAAAATTAGCATAGCTATAAACTCTATATGTCTGCACATCAGTTACAGGCGATTTTTGTATTGTAACTATGTTTGCTTGTATCGGTCCCTGTTAAATAAACTTTAAATAAAATAAATAAAACTTATGCTTGTCAATGACGCCAATTCCCTACAAAACCCATATACAAATAAAACTCACATCAGAAAAAAAAGAATGAACTTATCCTACAATACCCATGCAAACTATTGATTTATTTGATTTGAGGAGATACAGCTATTTAATCATGTTTGTGTGCAAACTTTTGATTTATTTGATGTGAGAGAGTACACGATCAGTGACACTAGATGGCGCCAGAGAGTGGAGCCTGAACAACATTAGAGCTAAAGTTGTCAAACAATTCAAGACTGGTATTTCTCTGACAAGGGTTACAGGTTATTTATTAGGTCTCACATAAGCTCATGGTTTATAGCTATTTAGATGTTTTAGTGCACAGAAGTGTACATTTTGAGTAAATGGCAGTAGATAAAGTTCTGTTCATGTTTTGGTCCATCAATTTTGAAAATCTTTGCTCAGTGATAAATTAATATGGATGATATGAAACGTATAAACTATGTATCTGTCCGGTCAAACTGTCTGTGTGTGGCATCAGTTCTTTCCCCAACCATGCAGATCATTGATGATTGTGAGTTACTTAATAGAAGAAACAACAACAACAACAAAACAGTTATTTAGAAGAATAAGAGAAATTAAATATCAAATAGTCGAAATACTGTTTCCTGTTGGTCTAGATAACAAGGTATTTATATTTGCATTAATATTATTAATTCATATTGAACAGTGAAGCTCCAGGAAAAAAATCTAATTCAGATTGGCCTTGGTGCAATAAGGGTTATCTCCTAGTGTACCTTTGTGTCAAATACTTACTAGAGGAAGACTGTTTGACAATCTTTTTTTTTGTTTTGTTTGTTTGTGTTTTTTTACCATCCTTCCATCCTGCCATTACTTGTTTAACTTTTCAGCTTTATGTTCCAGAATATATTCTGAAAACGTGATTAAATATTAAAAACCACTTAACTACTTAAAAACTGCAATAAAGACAAACACAACATATATTTCATTCAGTGCAGTGTTCATGAAATAATGCTGAAAATATAAAATACACACAAACACATACCTTTAAGGGCAGCTGCAGAGCATGAGCTCAAGAGATCAAGTCAAGACAAGTTAACTCTGCTGTGTAGGCAGTTCTTCTGCATTATGAAGCCTGTTACTGAATCCACTCTTTCTCAGACCTTTTTAAGAGCGATTAGTTGCAGGAGCTACCAGAGTGTCTCAAAGTGACAAAAAGGAAGTCCTTAAAATACATGGCTCCTTGTACAGTTATCTGTCACTGATGATCTTCGAAAACTCAGCTGAAAGTCAGAATTTTCTTTGATGTTTGATGAATAACAATGAAATGGCAGTGTGGAAAATAAATAACTAAAAATTAATACATTTGTATTCCTACCTCATTGATTCTCAGCGGTTTCATTTGAGGACCCAAGTTTTACATCAGACAGACAAAATTGCTTATAATTCTTAAGTGACAGTAATACTACTACAATCAGATCTGATGCTGAAATGGATTAATATTACAATGAGCTGCAAATCAATTATTAAACATGAAATAGACGTGAATAGATAGCTATAGTTTCTAAATCCTTCCATTTTCCAAATAACTTGATTTCATGAAATGATTTCACTTTTGCATGCTGCATTTTAATATCTGCACCCAGCATTGCTTCCTTCACATATATCCCAAAACACTGGGCTCATGAAACATCAGTTTCAGTTGAGAAACACTGCCCTATATGGCAATTAGATTTTTTTTTCTTTTTTTATTTTTTTAAGTCAAAACATCACAAATATTGCGAAATTTCGCTCAGATGTTGCAACACTGGAGTACACTATTTCATCTTCTCCATCAGGTTTCTGTGGGAAAATAATTTACAACGATAAAATCAGGAATCGTGTTGATGCCACAATCACAAAACTGAAGAAAGTAATCTCTCTGAGAACAACAAAATACAGACAGAAAATTCTTTACATTATTAAACTGATTAACAGAGTTGAAAGTGAGATGCTTAGCTCTCAAACTGCCATTTTGCCTGAAATTCCAAAATTTCAAGAACAGCGACAACTGCTCTAGAAAACCAAACAAGATGTTCATTCATCCTTTTCATCTCTTATCATTACTACTATTGGTTACAGAGTCTGTGAATATTTACTTTCAAGCCTTCTTTTGTGGGGACAGAACTGCGGAACTTCACAGCTTTATTTCAATAAAAGGTCATGAAAACGGTACAATACACCTAAAAATGGTATATCCTATAAAGAATTCAGAATTGAAATTAAAAATCAGTGAAGGAGATGGGTATAGCTTAATTCACTGTTCATTAGAAAGGGTTGTCCATCATGCAGTGCCTGATGCATGGTGTATGTGAAACATAACATATCACTGAAATGAATCACTAACTTTAAAACCAAAAATCATCTATATTCAGCTTAAAATAAAATAGAATTTCTGCATAGGTTTACAGTAAGTAATAAGAAAGCACAGTTTGGAAATTTGGATTTATTTTTTTTATTTGAGCATTATATCCATCAGTTTACTAGTGCTAAGCTTTCTACAGGAGGCAACGAGACACAATGCACACAGCAAAACTGCATCTTACCGTATGATGTAAAGCAGGGATAGGCAACTCCGGTCCTGGAGGGCCACTATCCTGCCCGGTTTAGCTTCAGCCCTCCATAAAAAACTCACCGCCTGTATCTATCTAGTAATCCCGGAAAACACTGATTGCCTTGTTTCAGGTGTGTTTAATTAGGGTTGGAGCTAAACTCTGCAGGACAGGTGGCCCTCCAGGACCGAGAGTTGCCTATCCCTGATGTAAGGATGTGCAAGGAATGTTGCTGTAGCATAATGTACGTCTTCATTTTCAACTGTTTTAATAATGAGAAGAAACAAACCACAGTTCAACTATAAAAACATTATACATGAAAAAAGAGGTGGTCATAAATAAAAACATTTCCAACTCAAAAGATGAATATATGCAGTGGAGTAATGCTTGACCCTGTTGTGGCTGTTTGGTTTACAGTTCCTGATGTGCCAAAACAAAATCCCTCCCAAAACTGCAATATTGCCACCAGCAAGAAAAAACACCAACAACCACAATTAAAAAATTGAAACTCTGAAATAAAAAAGAGAAAACAATACTTAGTATGAAGCAGATCTGGGAGACATTTGTATAATAGTGTTTAAAGTTACAAATCACAAATTAATACATTAAGAAACCCTTAATACATTTTTATCACACAAAGATAAAAAAAAAAAAAGCTATATTGTGGAGTATTAATCTAGTAATGATTATTGATAAAAGAAATGGAGGGAAAGAATTAATGTTGCTAGGTGATTTTATTTTGGAACCTTCAGAAAAACTTCATGCAGTTTTTTTCTCGAAATGGACTTTGCTGACTTTGTCGACTTCAAACGAGCGTAGCTCAGTCATTTTTTTGTCCAATTTCATTTTGTTCTCATTATTCATTTTGAAGGTCTTTTAAATGCGAATTTAAAATTTTGAAATTAAATGAAAATTTGCTCATTGTGACTCTTTAGCCAGTCACGGTCACATATTTATAATCAATATAGGTGAGGAGATTAATCACAGCTGACGCACCTGCACATGGGCTGACAGAGTTGGACTGATGTCAAGATGTGTGGTCTGGTTGTCTGATGGGCTTGTTGATCACACAGCTGTAGGTGTTTTTCCCCCTCCTGATATTCCACCTCCAGAGGTAGAGAGAGACTGATGCTGAGATCAGACACACTGATGCGGACAATAAAAACTGTTTCCTTTGTACCAGGAGAGAGTCGCAGCACTCACATTCACAGCTGAACACAGCAGTGAACATTTACATACAGATGAACCTGATGATGATGATGATGATGATGATGATGAAGAACAGTTTGAAGGGTTGCTAGTGATGACAGGAACAGGCAGACGAGCTGGAAAATATTAGGGGAAAAATTAAATTAATCTAGTACTTATTCCTTTCTTTAATGTCACACTACAATGAGAGGCTGTTAATCTGGTTTTTTTTTTTTTTTTTTTTTTTTCATCATAAAAATATGAAGGCTTTTTATCTCCTTTTAAAAACTCTAAATAACACTACCACCACTTTCCTTAACAAAATTGCAAAATGTTCCTGATTCATGAGTTCATCACATGCATTAACAAAAAATGCCAATTATTTGATTTCTAACACTCCAGACAAAATACTTTTTCATGATTTTCCTTTCTTTTTTTTTAAGATGATCAGATCAGTGTTTCTTTTCTAGTTAACTCTATATTAATGTAATAAAAAAGTATAACTTAACAAACAATTAAACCTGTTATAACACTTCAACTTCTTACAACATTTCACTCTCTCTCTCTCTCTCTTTCAAAAACAAATTCTTTGTTAATAAAACCAGAATAATAAAGGTGTTATCACAGGTGATTCAAGAAGAAGGAAACGACAATGTCTCTGCGTTGTGTTTGGGTGATGGTTTGAATGAGGACGACACAAAGATCGTTGTCATCACAGCAGGTGAAGCTTATTTATTGGGCTCTTTATCTATCTGCATCATCCACTTTTCACAAGGAAAATGAACTGTTAGTTACTAATATAAAAAAAAAAAATGCATACAAAAATCATAAAACGAAACAATATAGTTTTTCAGCTGCCATTATATTCAACCTTAAATCGGGGGGGGGTCCTCAAAGACTGGAAAAATAACTTTTCCACATATGACAATTAATGTTAAATGGCACATGCATCCCAAATACAAAAAAAATAAAAACCCAAAATACTCAGATAACCGTTAAACACAAGGACAATATACAAAAAAAATATTCCCCACCACATGGAAGGTACAACCCATTAAATAATATCAGAAATACAAAACCATCCTTTCGCAAATAACTGCACATATATGTTAGTTACATCTTAACAGCAGTATATTTCGTTCAAATAAACATGGATGGCCAATATAATTAAAGCAATGTAATAGATGTAACAGAGAACAGTGAAAACCATCCGTACCTTTTCACAAGGAAAATAGAACTGAATTAACACAACAGCTCCACCCATGTGAAGAAGGGCTCACTCAGTGAAAATACTCAAAGAACACAGCTCCCCCCTAAGGCTGGGAGAAACATTTTACATTTTCCCTACATCCACATATTGTGACGCGTGTCCCGATGCCTCATCAGCGTCGCCCTGGAAACACACGAGGAGCACCTTGAAAACTCATCACCGGCTGATCGGTCCACAGCTGCCGGCAATCAAGCTACATAAGCCGCCGCCACTGGCACACACAGTGAGTGATCACTCCCAGAAGACGTGATGCTAACGCTGTTCTTTGTGTTCCCCTACAGAGAGCTCATGACCGATCAGCACCCCCCACACACGGACACGCCGCAACCCTGGAACACCACCACAATCATCGCACCAGCACTCGTCCCACTTCCGACCACTAACGTTTGCTTTTATTGTAATAAATCCCACCCCTCAGGGGCCTTACTTTGCACTGTCTCCTCACTGTCGTGTATTCTTCACCCCGTTACACTGGTGGAGATGTGGGCAGAAGCGTGAAGAATCACCGACAGCCACGCCTCACTTTGCTAAAAAAAAAAAAAACCTTTTTTTCCCTCATTGCTGTTTTCTTTTCTCCCTTTTCCCCGTGCAGGCGGACGACTCCCTCCCCTCGTCATGGAAGAACTTCTCAAACACCTTTCCGAGGTCAGCATCCGCCAGCAACAAATTGTTGAACACCTCACCAGCTGTCAAGGGGAGACGGAACGCGAGCTCGCCATCCTCCAGGCAGGCCAACACGCTCCGCCGCCTGATCCCCGTGTCCAGGCGGTGGAGCTGATACCCCAAAATGACCGCCCATGATGGAGTGGAGGATTTTCTCCTGCAGATGTTTTGAGAACGTCGCCATAATGAGAGCGTTGGGAACGCCCCGGGCTGGGCACGACTGCTCTCGCACCCTCTCCTGACATGGCAAAGCGCAGCATGCCTACTTCTCCCCTCCCACCCGAGGTCAGTGAGTTCTGAGGAGGATCTGAAGCGGGAAATCCTGTCCTCGGGTGGGATTGTCGCCGATTGCAGCGGCACCGGACTGTTCTTAGACTGGGAATACAACGCATGGTCCCCAGCCCGGTCCCAAGTGGCAGAACTCTCCCGGCTCGTGCGGCACTGGCCTGCTGGCCGGGGGATCCCACCGCTAGCCAGGTGCGGAGCATGTAGTTATCGACCGGCTCCTGCGCGGCACTAACACCGTCCCCCCACCCTCAAGTGGCAGGGACTGCGGAACCCCACTACCTCTCGCGAGCTGGTGGAGGAAGCCCGTCGAGCTGGCGGACGCGGCCCAACACACACGAAGAGGCTGGGGGCGAGCGCCGCCATTTCCCGCGCTGAGGGTGGTCCAGGAGCAACGGCCACGCTGGAGGGTGCCTCACGACCAGTGGAGCAGGCCGGCGGCTCCCAACCCCAGGACCGAGGCCCATTGCCCACCGAATCAACCCCCGCCCTTCAATGCGGACGTGGCTGGCAGGCTGCATCGCCCACCGTGCGCCCACCCGGGTGGGGGCGCCCCACGAGCCCAAGGTGAAATTAAATGGTCAGTTCTCCGATGTGTTCTCCCCTCTCCCTGGGCGGACCAAACGTGGTACAGCCGAAACATCCGAACACCACCAGGACTCAATCCGTAAGGCCGCGGCCCTATCGTGTCCCTGGAGGCCTCGCGACACCGCCATCGAGGAGGAAGTTAAGGAGATGCTGAGGTTAGGGGTAATCGAACCATCCCGGAGAGCCCCTGGTCCAGCCCCATCGTCCTGGTCCCCCAGCCCAATGGCAATTCTGTAATGACTACCGTTTCGCCTAAACGATGTCTCGAATTCGACGGCTATCCAATGCCCAGAGTGACGAATAACTTCTCGACCCGACTCGGGAGGGCCCGGTATATTTTCCACCCTCGACCTGACAAAGGGGTACTGGCAAGTCGTACTCACAGAGGGAGGCCCACGCCCAAGACCGCCTTCTCCCACCCCAAGTGGCCACTGGCACTACTGGACCCTCCCGTTCGGCTTGCATGGGGCGCCGGCGACCTTCCAGCGCATGATGGTATATCCTTCTGCGGCACCATCAGCCTACACGGCCGCCTACCTGGACGATTTCATCGTCCAGGTCCGAGCGCGTGGGACATAAGCCGCCGCCACTGGCACATAAGGCGAGTGATCACTCCAAAAGACTGGATTGCTAACGCTGTTCTTCGTGTTCCCCTACAGAGATTCTCGTGACCCGATCAGCACCCCACAACATGACAAACGCCGCACCTGGGAACACCAGCACGATCAGCGCACCAGCACTTCCCACTTTCCGACCGACTAACGTTTGCTTTATTGTAATAAATCCACCCTCCGGGGCCCTACTTTTGCACTCCTCACTGTCGTGTGATTCTTCACCCCCGTTACTAATATATATATTTATTTTTTTCTCTCTCCCTCTTTTTTACTATGTAAAGACAGTATCAGGAATAATTGTTTTAGAAAAATCAAACTGTAATGTTTGATTTTTTTTTTTTTTTAGAGGGATGAACATAATAAGGACTTTACTCACCATAGACAGTAAGCTCGATTGTTAGCTTTTTAGCTGCTGGTTGCATGAAGTTTCTTCATTTGTGATGATTGTACTTTATAAAGTTTCAGTGTGTCAGTTCTGACATTTCCGATTGTCAGAGATCCAGTTTGACTGTCCCATCTGGAGTCCCTGTCTTTCAAATGTCCCTTTTAACATTCATATGTTGAGATTTTCTGTCTGTGGATTTCAGCTATACGAGTGTCTTGAGATCCAAACATCCACACTATCTGATCATCACTCTGTATTTCAGTAACATTAGTGTGTAAAGTGACAGAATCTCCCTCAGTCACTGATACTGACTTCATTAAATCTGTATCCCAAACACACCATGAAACACATCAAGAAACAGTTTAAGTTTTTTACCCCTTCTACAACAAGACAAAAACGTGTCTTGTGATTATTACCAGCTGAGACCAGTGTTGCAGTAACTTAGTTACTAGTAATGCATTACATTAATAAAAAGTAATAAATTACAGTTACCATCCAAAAAAAATGGCAAGTTACTAGTTTACTTTTTTTCACAATGTCTATGATTTGAAATTCAAAAATTCAATCATCCTATCGGTTTTCATAATCATGTCATGCGCTTCATGATGTCACCAACGCAGCAAGCTAGCTTTCGTCAGAAGATGGTGTGAAAACATTTGATTCATCTTGTCTCATCAAACCTATATAATCTTTCCTTTACAAGAAAAACCTTACAGTTGTTATAAATCTACAGTTGTTGTGTGATATGTTATATATCTGGCTAATGGTTAATTATGTCTATTAGTTATTATTAAGGTTAAATTATCTTTTCTTATGTGAGTTTACAAACATCTATACAGTGTGGCATCTCTTGGTGAGTATAAAAATGAAATAAAAACTGGTAATTGTACCAAAACTAAAATTTGCAAATCACCTAAACTACTATTAATGATCTCTTATAAACCTTAAGTGAATCTTCAATATCAGCTGATAATCACTGGCATAATCTTTTAAAGGATGTTTAAAACACAAGGCATTTGACTTGGAAAATTGTCTGTAAACTATATAAAATAGCATAATCGTAGGACAACACAAAACACATACATATTGTTGTGTTCCAGTTGTCTCTGTTTCAAAGGAGAGGACACAAAGCAATTCAGTGTATGCCCTGCCCAGCTTTTAAGCAAAGGGACCATATTGTCTGCTTTCAAGAGTGGGTGCCGTCATTTTTAGCTTGAATGTACTGTATGAGGCTTTCGGGTGTCACTCGCTTCCAGTTATTTTAAGCTTTACAAAATTGTATCATTATGCTGCCTGACCTCCCAAAATGGTATTTCTTATCATAATATTTTTAATGTAATGAATTATAAACACATTTATTTATAGTGTAAATAATTTTACACAATATGCTGAACTTTATTCTTCTTTTACTTTATTCTTTATTTACCTGTAGCAGTTAATGACAGAAAATAGCTTACCTCTGCCATTGTAAATAAACAAGTAAAAGTAATTTCTTTTAACATCCCAAAAAACTACACTTCCCAATACCCAACATCCCCAAAAAAGGAAGTGGATGGCCAGATGTTTGGGCATGACTATGTATTTTTTTTACATTTTCTCACACATTTTCTTAAAAAAAAAGATCTATTGCTATAATATCACAACATTCATAACATTCTTTTTCGAATCAAAAAGTATATGAAAATCGGAAAGGAGAGAGAGAAAAAACAAACAGACAGTAGTAGCCAGCAGTCATATGAATTAGCGAACAGGAAACACGTTGGTATATGCAAAACTGTTGATGGTATCGCCATGTTGGTTTAAAACAAAAACAGTGTTCTTTTGTTTTAGTCTTATTCTTTTAAGTAGTTCCACTACTAAAGTTTATCCATTTCTGCATTGCTATAACAGATTACAACTATATATAACAGATTTACATACTCTTTGAGAAAGTGGGAAGACCGGTCAAAGAGTGGTGATTAAAAGCAGTTTCATAGTTTTAAAGTGAAGCTAACACTATATCTACGTGAGAGTGCATTGTGGATTTTTATGCCATAAAACATTATACAGAACTTCACATGTTTTCCTAACTTTTGCTGCCGTAATATCAGCTCACAGACACATCTCTTATTAAATTCATGTATGCTGAGATCTGGAATTGGATTAAACCAAAAACAAACAACTAATAAATGTTCAAAATATTGGATGTTTTCAGAATCAAAGCTCTAATGTAGAATGATCAAAACAAAGCAAGGTAAACTTACCATGCACAACTAATAAACACAGACTAAACACAAGCAGTATCTTCATTTTCAAAAAAAGTTATATCCAACAGGGAAACCAGCCCATTCTTCATCATATCCCATGTCCCATCTGCACAGCCCACTGAAGTTCACAACTTTATATTAAACAGCAACACTGCTAAACATGTTTAACAAGTCAATAATAACCATAATATGTCCCACTGAAACAAATAATGTTGTTTCTGTTTATTTAGAAGACAAAATAGGCTTCCTTGAAGATATTATGTTCTAGCAAGTATGTTTAATCATTTATTAACAAATAAGCATGTCAATACTAATCAGGAAAATAAGATTTTCTTATCAGTGATAAAATGTTGTTGCAAAAATGAGTACACCTTCCTGAAAGTTAAAGGTTTTAAACACAGGTTTTTTACCTGTTAATTAAAAGGTATTTTTTAGTCCCAAGTCACAGTTTCACCCAGTTTCTTCACTCTAATTCTAATGGACTTAATTTTCAATTATTCCATTAATACACCTGTTGACTGTTATTATAATGCACCTTTAAGGTATCACCAGCTCCTTAAGGACTTTGTTTAATCACAGCACAGCACACACCACTTCTTTGCACAGGTTTGTCATTAAGTCTGTAAAAGTATTGACTCATTTAAATGTGTTGGAATACTTATCTGTTGTTTGCTATGAGAAATCTGTCATCATCTTCTGTCTGCTCATCCTGTTCATCATCTCGCTACTCATCCATCAGCATCTGCGATGCAAAAACTGGTATTTTAAATAAATTAACATTCTAAATAATATACTAACATACATACAATGGAGGTTTCTTTTTAATTTAAAATGTAACTTTTATTAAACTTCTAATTTAATTTTCATTAATACAAACCCGATTCCAAAAAAGTTGGGACACTGTACAAATTGTGAGTG